>NC_088301.1:49384076-49560515 GCF_032854445.1 Liolophura sinensis | reverse complement strand
TAGTCTATTTCGAAATCGTTTTCATGTAAGGCTACGTTCGCCGCGTTTGACATTTAATAAATCGCCCTTGACTAAAGGTTTGGAAAATTACCATATTTACTTAAAATGTATGACTTATACGTGCACTGTATACGTGTGTCCCGAACACACTTTAACGTTTTGACCAAGCCGGGAGACTTTCCACTGCACAATCCCTAATATTTAACATGACGGTGACATCCTCTTACGCAATACTTACAATTATCTCAGCAGCAGGATACTGTTATAATTGGAGTCTGATACAGACTGTTTGTACTCATTAGCTCGAATATATACGGATCTATCTTTCTCATTACTGTGTGGGTTAGGACCATAATAAGGTATCTGTAATAAAATTACTTATTTTGGGTTTATATACCTGGGCGAATTCCTAAAATGAAAGATGGTGAGCTTTGCATGATAGTACGATTTTATCTGTTACATTGTTTTGTGTTGTTCATGTGATTCAATGCATTGGAGACGGAATTTGTGACCGCCAGTTGTTGCGTTGATATTACAAGTCGTGGTATACGAATGTCGGACATGACGCTTATATTTTGTTTGAGATTTCGCTATAGAAGTGGTGACTTGATACTTTATATATGGAGTAACGATTTCTTACAATCTGTATAAAATTTCCACAGGTTAAAACCGATCTGGTGGTGTTTTTATCGTGTAGTTTGCCCTTATACAATGAATTACTGATGGACCGATACTGATAGAAACCTTTCTAATTTATTGCTTAAATTCACTTGTTCAAGATAGAACCCTTGATCATCGAATAATTGCTCGATGGAATTTAGGTAGTATTATAACCGGTGTAATCCTCGATGTAGGCCTGCAGCTTAGTAGAATCTGAATATGCCTATTTCATTCACTATACACTATATGACGCAATGTTGTTTTTGTTTTGTTTTTGTTCTTGTTTTGATCCACTTCAAACCTTGTCCCTGATTAGGATGTGGGCTTGAATGAAAAAAATGAATTCCCGATATAAGCCACCAATTCAGATTCAGGTGGCACCAATTGTTTCCCACAAAACATCCCTTAGTTTGAAACAAAACAGCCTACTAGCAGAATAATATCTATAAATTCAATATTTCCATGGCATGTTGAACTCAAGAAAAGCCAAAGCGTTCATGATTCATTGAAATATTAACTGCCTATTATTCAACTTGGTTCTGAAGAATTCGATTAATTCAAGATTGGATCTGTTTGTTTTCGAAGGTTATTTCGCCCGAGGCTGCTAAAGAATTTCAAGACAATTGACAATTGCGAAAAATGGAAAACCAATGAAATGTCGAAAGTAGAGTGACATACATATTTATCGTTTGTTGTGTGTTCAAGAACCGTCACCAGAGAAATACAACTGTTACTGTAATCAAAACAAAAAGACTCATCTGACTTGTGTAAACTAAGTCGTTTGTAAGACAAGTGGATTTAGTCAAGTGATATTCTTTCTAGTCCGTCTCTCAGTACATAGATATAGAACAGGGTATGCCGATTAAATATCGCAATCACCTGACGAGGTGACCTGAGGCTCTATACTCCTGTACTCCAACACCCTTTCATAAAGGCTTGTCATCTACACTCAAAAACAATTAGGGTGGAATTCAAAGCTCACAACATGGCTTCATATATACGTGTCCACATATTATCGCAGTGTGACGATGACTGTAATCATCGGTTGGTAATCGTACATTAACATAATGGTAGTACTATTGCTTCCTGTCTGACTGCACTAACCACAAAGTATACATGTGACGAAAGAATTGTTGACAAATGATATACTAGTAAATAAATACTTATTTATGATTTTCAGATTGAAGACAAAGCCGTGATTTAGTTTCATGACTTTTTTATCATATAGGACCGTGCGTACAGGATGTAAGCACACCTGTGTGAAGTTCTTCCTTGTATGGGGGCGGGGTCGTCTAAACGTTTGGCGTTCGTGATTTTTATTTTCTTATAGAGTGTATATGGTTGTCAGATTAGCGAACTGAAGTGGACACCCATCGGACATTGGTATTTCCGTCCCTGTGCGTACTTACCACCTTATTAAGAGGTATTATGGTATTTAGGGTATGTGAGGAATGCTCGGATCAGCGAGTTACATAGATGGCTGTGTGAAGTGTTTTAGGACTTTGTGGGCTTGTAGTAAGTCTGTATAGTGGGGACTTGTCAGCCTTGTGGGCGTTCATAATCAACAAACCGACCGGTGATACAGTCGTCAACTTTATACTCAGTCCACACCTTGTGTGACAGACGAAAGTTGATGGGAGCGATAGAACATCTAAAGTCACCTCCAGAAAAGGTGTTATTTTGATCATCAGGGATGTAAACAGGCAACGATCTGCAATGGTATTAACCTATGCTGAAAAGTATTCCGGCGTAATCTCTATCCGCGTTTGTAACGTTTTTTTGATGGCCTGTTTACAGATAACATGTCACCGGATATTTTCAAATAGTTGCATAGTTTGAAAAAGTATACTCCTAGAGTGTTTGGCGATTAGACTGACGATTTACCTCCCGACCCAATTATATAGTCGCACAGGTATGCCTTAAGATGGTATATAGGTTAACATATGAACGCTTTACTTCCATGCCCATATACGTTATACCGACGGTGTCTGTGTGTACACTTATATGCAATATGTCTTTATATACATTTACAGTTCTAAAAATATCCGCGGTACAACTGGGCCAATCAATAAGAAAACTCGGCCGTCTTTTAGGCAAGGCTAATGTAATATATGACTGAAATATCATATACGCAGTGTAAGTGTACCTCATGTCGCCGAAGTGTACAAACACAGGATATCTCCGAGATATTCTTCTCTGGTACCTCTCAGTCTATTTAGCTCTACATATATGGACGTGTAAAGGTAGAACAATGTCACGAAGCAGTTCCCAGGAAATCGCTTCCGCGTCGTCAAGTTTGGATTGGTTCGTTTTAGCGTCAATGTTACATGCACACAGACGGAAAATATCTGTCATATGAGGGAGTAAAATATAAGTCGTGAAACTGGTTGTTTGACGTAACCAGCGGAATAAAAGTAGGTCGAGCGAGGATGTGTGTATATATTACACACAAACACATGGAGACTAGAATGCAGCCCTATTGTGCAGCGCCTATTTATAACACTTAATGTATCAGATACCATATATAAATCAAAGAGAATATATTGTATGGACAATACATAAGCACGCCGCCCCTTAACAACAAAACAAACAAACAAGACAAAATGAAAGATGACGACATTTCCTATGTTTTATTTAGGCGAGTAAACGTTGAGGAGGCTGTGCGCCTCTCGTGTCCCACCCAGCGGCACGACTGATCTCCACAGCAGGTGAGACTGATAAGCCAGGTTAACGGGCTTAAGAAGTCAGAAGTCTTGCACAAGTTACATAGTTCGCACAACAGTGCGAAGCGACATTCCAGGAGTACTCCACGGTCTTTCTCTTGATAACATTGGCAGCCTATCCTACAAAGCGCAAACGTTAGGTACTACATCTCCCGCGCTATAGTATTTCTTCAAATTCCGGAAAGGGGAACTTCCGCGATCTCTTGTCACACGCACACACACATGAGGCAATGCATCAACTACAATAACCACGTCCACCGTCCGCTTATTACGCCCTGTAATTTGTCAAAATAATAGCTTGGCCTACACAGACCACGTCACTCTTATGGTTCTGGGTCCAAAACTGCACCTTGACCTGTAATGATGTATGACATAAAATATTAATTTCACCGTATCCTGTTTTGAATATACAATCAAAAGGTGTTCATTTTTTTAAATAAGTAAATAAGAAAGTAATATGTTGTCTGTTTTTTTTTATCTAGATTTAAACAGTGTCAGTCTTCAATGTAGTCAAAATATGTATTTCCTGACAAGGCCTTATTCATAATATTCACATGGTCCGTTATAAATTATTGGATAGAAAATTCAGACTAATAGGTTTATCTAAATAGAAATATGACATGCGCAAGATGATAGCGTTTAGTCATGTTTTAGTAAACATTTACAAAAATCTTTTCTTTGCATATCGAAATCGCTTCAGAACTTTATTAGCTTCTTGTATATATACAATTAAGCATCTGATGATTGTTGCGAACGAAAAAGTGGGGTAAAACACCAGTATAAGGTCTGTTTGTCATTTGTTTATTTTTATTTGGTTTAGGGACCTATAACACCATACTCGTAATTTTTCTAGTAATTCAAGTCGTTTTAAAACAATTAGAAAAATTTTTAACAAAAAAATGTTACCACAAATATGTCTTATACGAAGCTCTTTGTCAGGTATATCTGACAAAACTGTTTGATTTAAGTCGCCTCGGATCCAATGAGAGCTTGATTCGAGCTTGCGAACTGACTGGTAAAGGTTTTAGATAAACGAGCCAATGGACGCCTTCCAATCAAATAAATAATTAAATCCATTTTCTCCTTGAGCGAAGTAGAGTTCATTGGAGCATTTATATACATCTTCTGACTGCCATATTAACTTTCACGTGAAATGAATTGCGTGACCCTTTGTGTGCAGCTTTCTTATACATTGTACTATCCAAACTATATATATATATATATAGTTGGGCGATGGCCTCGAGGGCGTCAACATTTCAGCCAAGTGGCAAGTCAAGATAACGCTTTCCGAAATGACATCCATTTAAGTGAATTATTTAGGTAAGCTCCAATGGGTTTCTTTATATTTTATAGATGGATCATAATAAATGGACGAAATGGACTCGTTAATGCAGTTTCAATCTCCTTTTGTGCTGGTCTCCATTACTTACATTTAACCATTCGAGCTATGAAAACACTTGACGCAAAAATCGGAAGTCTAGACACAGTATAGAAAGGTGTGATTTCAATAACTGCTTGATGTCAGCAATTCAGTGGCTATATATGTATAGAATGAAAACTTCTTGTGGGATTTACTTATATGAAAGCATGCGGCGACCATAATCGGTTGAGTGAAATGTCCCGTAATATTGTGACATTGGAATGCTTTATCGGATTGTCATTAATGGAGACGCATTTGACAAGATGGCACAGGTGCCCGACGATGTATATTATACGCCAAACAGCTTCACAAACTGCAATACAATGTGTCTCCAAAGAAAATGAGGCCTGCTATACGCTTCAACATATAACGACAATAAAGTATATTAATCCTCACAGAGCTGTTCCACTGATACTCGGCGCGGTTTTCCGTGCAAACATGTGTTTGACGAGTTAACTACCTGTGCGATTTCTTGGCAAACACGAAAAGAGCACATAAAATGGACATTTCAGACAGCGTGGGTGGTGACTAAGATGACAAGGCGACGCATTAAGTCGTCACAAATTAGTCCGTCCAGTTGCCAGAGCATTATTTTCCGACGAATATGATGCTATGAATACAGGTGCCCTTTCTAATGAGAATATGACTTATTTGTGGCCTGGGGGACTTGGGACCTTTATATGAAGGATGGTCGTCCGCGAGCAGATCGCGTCCGATCTGTTTAGACAGGCCTCATGGTCCACGTCTGAAGAGGTCTCGCAAAGTCTTTCTCTACCCCATCTTCAACTTACTTTGTGTGCTCCGAAAACACTTGTTGACGCCAACAGCTCATTGATAATAAAGCCACCGCCCTTGTGGCCCCAAACGTACTATACAGACTATTCGGTCGCCCTTCGGGAAGAATGCTACAAAGAAACAGGACTCGATTTTTTTCTTTGCTTTACCGAGAGCTCACAATGACTTTGAATTCTCTCTACAAAAAGATCAACTAATTCCGTTCCTTATAGCACCATTTTAAATAACGACGTATCGATGTAAATCGTTTTAGAATATTGAACATCTACTTCTATCTGATGTGCCACTTAGCTTCTTACTGTTTTTCATTTCATTCTCTAAAATGTATATACTCGCATCCTAAATCTCAATTAACTGAAACTGGTTCGCTTGACCTGAGTTAAGGTTTCGTGCTGACTTAACTTCCGAGTTAATGGAAACATTCCCCATGAAGGCACGGTCACGTCCCATCCCATACATTACAGTTCTTTACATACATAAAAACGGACATGCAGACAGACTTAGGTATATAATAAACCAGCAAGTATTTGTCTCAGTTAATCGTAAAAGTTTTTCACGACTGTAAAGAATACATGCACACATTTATATGAACCGATGTGGAAAGACCCTAAATTTCGATGCTTGTGTTCGTTTGCCAGTATGACTATCTATTTTATAGGTTAAGACCACCCATGGAAGCATGTGTGTATTGTACTGTATTAACTAAAAAATTCCACACGCCCTAATTTAGCTCGCTTCTTATCAATTCTATTCAATAAAAAATCTTATGTACCACCACATCAGTAATACACTATGCCTAGTGATGTACACAGGTGTAGGACGAACAAAAAATATAATTTCGTCGTAAGATATCAAAGATACCGACTTTGGGGCGTGGAGAGTCAGAAAATGGGAACATGCTAGCTGAATACAAGACAGGGAGTCTCGCTTTAGCCCCGTCTGTTTATATACCGGCGCAAAAGATTTTCTTCAATATTATATTAAAATTCTCCAGAAATGATTTATCATCACAAATGTTAGGCGAGGTCCAATTGATCCTGAACATTTACGTTCGGCTTGCGATATTTGCGCCGGTGGTTTAATGGCGCTAAAGATTCGACTTTCATTTAAATAAAATTAAGGCCAACGTGCGGAATGTATTTATTAAGTACATGAAGTAGGTGTGGAGTTGTGATGTCTTATTTTCATATTGGCGCTTTCATTCTTATAAATAAACTTGGACTTAGGTCATTTTAAGTTATTATTATGTAGATTTTGCAGTAAGTTCTACTTAGTTTACCTTTTTGACGGTGAATGCATTAGGATAATACAATAGAAAATCAGGGAATTCCATAAAGGCTGTCCAGTGAAAGGAACCACCTTGCCTTTTCATTGCGCTCACTTACGTGCCCCCCTCCCCCTTCCCATTCCAGGCATTTTGTAGCTATTGGTAAGTTTAAATTCGTTCCTTGGACTAGCATGTCACACTTTGCTTTACAAACAATGACTCGAACTTAAAACGTTAAACACTTATTGTTGTTTCCTGGTAGGCTTGGATAAAGAACCATAGTATCCCGCAGTGAAAAGTTGCATAGAGGGTATTTATAGGAGGCCATTAATGTGATTACGGATTGAACACTCGCCCACGCCTTGCCGGACAGCATGGGTCAGCCCTTTACCCTCAGTCCCACCCCGTGGCTTATCACAGCTAGCGGAAACATTTAATTAACTGCATTACCAAAGAGACGATTAGCACCTTATGAGATGCCTGGATGTAGGTCCGTCGGGAATACGGCAATGGTCACTGTCTCCGGCCTGCTATTAATACATCAGCCCACTCATAAAACTTACCATTTAGCACATACTTCTCAAGTGGAGTGTACATTCGATATGCGCTGTCAAGGGTAACGACTGGGATAATACATGAAGGTCCGGTGATGTAATCGCCTCCCTATCCCGTTTAGACCGCGTATCGGATTATCCTTTGGAATCTAGCCGCGGATGGACCCGAGCCATGCTCTTGTAAAAGTTACTATTTCCCACTTACTTGCATTAACAAGACAAAGTAGGCACGGTAATGTGCCCGTTTGAATGACAGTAGTAGATTCACCAACAGAAAAAAAATCTCCACAAAATTAAATTAAGCCAATTTTGATCGTCAAATTACTTAAAGACGTGCAAAAACTCAGTACATATTTTCAATCATGGGAGACGTAGTTGAGTCTTTCTTGGTCCTTTAAGTGGGGGGGGGGGATATATGCTCTATGGTGAATTTGTTTTTCTTGTTCGGAGGCTAAAGTCACTATAAGAAATATGCTAAGTAGAAAATTGGGACGGTGCTAAGTTTACTTTAACGTTGGAGACTAGTCACAGCCATTGACGACCTAATTCTTATGTATGTCTGTGCTAAGTTAGTATAATGTAGGTAAACAACGGATTTATAGCTCTGTGTTTATACGGGCCTATAACGCAATGTAGTCTATTCAATTAAACGCTTGTCCTGTTTGCCTTTTGGCTGGAGCATGTCTGGCAGCCAGCCGATAAGTTCTGCATTTCAAAGATTGACCGTACATATAAATAAATGGGCAATGAGTAGTTTTATCCGAGCCCAACGTGTGACCAGTTCATAATGCTTAGATATATATTAGAGGATTTTAGTCCCACAGTCCATATAAAGGTGTCACATTACTTCAAAACAATCTGAACCACCCAACAGGTATAAGTTTACATAAAGACCTATATATGCATCGACGCAGGAGTCGTGGCAAGAAAAATAAAATGTATGTGAATATCCCTGTATGCAGTCTCACCAACAAAGGTATCTGCTGCGATCCATGAGGCTATTTTCAAACCGCCCATGATAAGTCCAGCTTACACTACTTTTATGCACATCCCATGCTAGCATGAAATATTACTGGGTTTACATTTTATTCTGGTGACATCTCTCCTTCTTATAATACAGAAACTTTATAACATTTTAATCTTTTGAAAGTTATTAACTAAGTACAGTGGCTATATCTCAAACAAAAAAAAAAATTAAATCTCCCAAAGATATTAAAGACATCCCACCTGGATGGATTATTTGGATTTTGTACATGATATCAAACGACATTATCACTATATCATACTTCAAAAACAGGATATGCTTTAGGCTTCTTCCGCCGATTCCAGCTGTCTGCCAAACACCATGTTAATCCAGACACCGTCACGTGACAAGACATAAACGAACATAGACATGCCTAGAACGAGCTCTGTTCGACAATGCTCTTTACTGTTTATGACAACTTTTTCTTTACAACAGGTATCATATAATTACAACAGAGAGTTCGACATTTGTGTTCGGATTCTGCTAGCATGTAAGTATGTATATACATATATTATTTTCCATTCGGGTAACAACAAGAACGGAGTTGTTCGACCATTGCTTTATTTACATGTGATTCACATTGATATTTTACTCCTACGCCAACAATATGGCTTGTAACAATATTTGATTATCCGTTAGGCTGTTAGATTGTTCTGCATTGGTGCATATCCCCCTTATCTTAATGTCACTGACGGTGATACAATTGATCTGGTTATCAAAAGTTTATTGTAGTGGGGAGATCAAACGCTCGCTGATTGGCTTTGTCCACTAAAGTCTGAACGGTTCCGGACGGCCAACAAAGAGCGTACACAGGTCTCTAGGCTGCCACCGTATCTAACACTGGCTACATGTCGAAGCAGTCATCGGATCTCTCTTTCTCTCTCTCTCTCTCTCAGCATGCAGACAATTTATCCATCAGCGACACGCTTAACCTAGCCGTTG
Source organism: Liolophura sinensis (assembly GCF_032854445.1). NCBI lineage: Eukaryota > Metazoa > Mollusca > Polyplacophora > Chitonida > Chitonidae > Liolophura > Liolophura sinensis. The sequence continues at coordinate 49,551,130 of NC_088301.1, read as the reverse complement.
ATTATTATTAACTGAACACAAGGCTGAATCTTTTTGTTTGGTAGACATATATTCACATGCAAGAGGGCCTATTTTACTTTGCCATCACAGTATTAAGCTACATGTAGAGTGACAGCCTTTAGTGATCGTTACACGTTTTCTATACCCTGATTACCCGAGCCAACCTAGGTAATATTAACTGACTGAAGCTGATTGAACCGCTTTGTTCTGCGGTCCATATGTACTGACAAAATATAGCAACTGGACTTTGCATAGTCACCTACAAAACAGTGTGATACACATACATTTCCTGTTTTCAGCTCATCTCTAATGGGTGCTACAAAAAGTAGGGAAGGCATGGCTTGTTAAACAATTAAGCGACACTAGTTGTTTTTCTGCCATTTCTCCAGTTGTGGTGTAATTAGGACTTGACTCGAACAAAAAGGAGGAGCTGATAAACACCTCCAACACGACGTGGCCGACGACTTCCTGATCACGTGACCTCATCGGATATGTGCTGCTACCAGCTTCCAACACCCATGCAAGTAGTACATGCGATTAAGTTCTATACACGCCACCCTTAATGTAGAAAAGGTTGCGTAAGTTCAGGTAAGAAGGATTTTGCACACAACATATTTAACACGTTTGCATATGCTGTTGTCATATTTGCATTGGAGTTTCACTGATACTTTATTCCACAGCATGCTATACAGGTCGATGCTTTATAGTTACCGTTGACCCACAGGACGTCTTAACGAAGAATTTATACATAATATATTGTCCTTCTCACATTCTGAATTTTGCCTTGGGCTGGCGGTTTAAAAACTGATCAAAGACAAATATCTTCATAATTTTATTCAATTTTCCCTGTAGCTTTCCTTTGGGTCCTTTATTGGGGCTAGACAGTTTTTTTCTGGTCTAGAAAGATGACTAGAACGTTCTCTAAGAAGAAACTGTGTAGAGCAAGCAGACCGCGTCAAATCGTGCTGAACGAATTCCCACCACGTATTTGTGCTAATGTGATCAAATTAACTATTCATGTTATGATGGAAAAAATCCTTCAGATGAATGGTTTGAGATATGCATGTGTCATCCTTGTCAGACAGTTTTTTATTAGTAAACCAGATAAGCGCTGCAGACCTTAATATATGGGTTTGATCTTACTGAATAGTAAACTTGTACAGTTAAAGGTATATAGTTATGATTACTGTATATGCATGCCCAGAATGTGGTCAACGTGTTCATCGGGCAGATTTCTTAAACGTCCGATATAAACTGTGGACAATATGCAGCAGGGATAGGCGACATCAGGTTATCTCCTCAGCAGATATACAGTTTTACCTGACAGCTTTGTAAGCGGATAAGCTGTTATAAATAGAGTTAAGGGGACCCGTTAAATGAGTCATCCTCCGTGGGAAGTCTTTCTAAGGGATACAAACAGCCACAGGTACAAGCATAGGTGTTAACCTAAACACGCCACTGTAAAAATCAAGTCATTAAAGCATCAAGGGATTCTACCTGATTATCACCTGGCTCTGACTGCAGGCTGTTGCACGTCTGACATGAGCACAAATGAAAACATTTCACCCATACATAAAACAATTAAACCAAAATGTTATGCATACTCTTTTTTTCTGACATAACTCAAAGCCCATGCAACAGCTTATGCAAGAGCCTTGCGAAATTACTACATGCATTATAACTCCGGGAAAGGGAAAGAAAAAAATATTGTTTTCCAAAATACCTAGTTACTACTAATAGACAATAAAAGGCTCCACTGAAGCCTGTATATAGTTCTATAGATGTACTCATTTTGTGTGTGTAAGAAATGGTTGTTTGTCTATCAACTTTCTAGTGCTTAGAACGTTGCAGTTGCTATTTGTAGGGAAGTTGCTATCAGTTTTGGATTTTTTTTTTAGTATTTCGAACTATTTCTATCCGAACAGAGCGCATAACGAAAGCGTTGCAGAGGCAAAAGTGTTGAAATATTTTAGTCGTACAATTTTTTTCTATAGTGTTACATAATCATATAAAATCCATGTTAAAATATGCAGGAAATAGCCAGAACGGCCATACGTCGAGTAATCAAGATGAAGGCAAAGATCAACCCAAAGAAGGCCCGTGAAATTCTGCAATATAGAGAATTTCTGTTAAGATTGTAGTATATATACATAACAAAGGTCACAAGACATTGGCGATGTGAAGAGGAGGGACTTTGAAGAACAGACCGAAATCTAATTAAGCGTGTTAACGACCTACAAAAAAGGTAATTAGCAGCAATTACAAGCCACAATAGCTGTCATAGAGAATGCCCTGTTGGCCTGCAAAAACTGTTGACAACTACTACTAAACAGTGAAAAGAGGACAGTTATAGGGAGTCAGCGGTGTCTGCTATTCTGAAGGATTGGTGTAGGACGTGAACTGGATATACCAACACGCATTGCCTCATCAAGACAGGAAACTGGGGTTAAAGGTTGATTTTGAGACGCCAACTGTCTCCGATAGTCAATGAAGAAAACTTATCCATTGCGCAAAAGAACATATGCAAGAAATTCATAGTAAAACATAACAACATAGGCCACCACGTAGAGGGAGGCGACTTACAGCCCATCAGCGCAGTGATACTTCTTATATTTTTATGATAAGGTGAATGAGGCCACCTGAATATGTCACGGAGGTTTATTTTATAAGAAGTAAAAACTGTCAGAAGGTGAGTAACTAGCTGTTAGGGCCCTTTGAAGAGAGAGGGACGTCCAGGTGAATGCTGGATAAACACCTTTATATCAGATCACACATGGAGATCAGGATATCAATCTTGTCTGAACTCCTGGGAGATAATTAGCATAAAAACCCCAGTAAACCACAGAAGATGATCAGCTTTGAACATACGAGTAAAACAGGAATTAATTGTGCGTTTGCGCCTGCTCCGAAAGGGAAAAGTTATCACGTTAATATTAATATATTTGTCTGGACGGTTTTTTTTTATCATTTGCGTATTATCACTTCCCAAGACATTTTTTGCGAAGGCAGCAAACTGTCCTCGCTCCAGTACCTGTGTAATATGCCCTAATTATAAATTAGTGAAAGCATTCCACTTGGCTGCCCTTACAATTACACAGTTTCAATATTACAAGTGAAAACAACCGATGCCAACTATATGTATCACGGAAGATGTAAAACCATTTAGAACAGACTCTGGATTGAGGATAGTCCATAAAACAATTGATTCAATCTGAGAGTTTCAATATGCCCTTATAATATGTGTTATAGACATGTTCAATTATTGGTTGGTATACCAGGAAAGCTCCGAGGGAACCTACAGGAGGACAAACATGTCTGCATGTGTCATACTAATAGTCACAAAAAGAACAAGATCATGAGTAAAAGTGCTTATTTCACAAAACAAATGATGCAAAATGATTAGACATTATCCAATTGCTAAACACGTCGTTATTAGGCATAAACAAATATAATATATGAATATATAACGATATTACTTCCGTCAATTAAACAAAGAACAAGAAAGCAATAGTTCGTGCTACATATACTGTATAGACCAGAAGCATTGATTTTGCTAAACAGAAAAAGAGGAATTTATTAGATTTCTGCTTTTAACCGCACTCAGCAGAGTTTCACTTTTCTGAAAGCGGACAGGTTAACGTATATAGATAGAGAAAACTGCAAACAAGAGGAAACCAAGTGTAAGGAGGATTCGATCATCTGTTATATGTGGACAATGGGCAGCTATCTGAACTTTGCATACGATATACATGATGCAAAATCAAATATGTATGTAACAAACCCTTGGACAGAACTGAAAGGAACATATGAAGGAAAAGACATGAAGCAGAAAAATATACACACAAAGCTGATTTTTACTCACAAACACACAAAAGCATGAGAGGAGATTACATAAACATATATACAAATATATCACACTGTCAGTGGTGAGTTCCGATGAAATGTTACGTGAAATGTTATACCGTCATAAAATATATTGAGCAACTTTTAGTAATGCAAGAAAAACGGTTTATATGTGGTAGGCGAACAGCTGTACATATGAACAATGCCTGAGCTAGATGTGTATGTCTATCTTCAGAATATGTATTGCATGCAGGTGAAAGGACATCCAGAAATCCATCTGTATATGCCTGCTTCATTTGCATAATGACCAATGACAAATCTTATAAATGAGTCAGAACGTGTGACATGTAGTTCATTTGTGATGCTAACCACTTTAAGATTGTCACTGAACGAGACAGCCTGGTCAGTACGTATGTGTGCCACATGAATGGGATCGGTTCGTTTTATGACTTATATACAAAGTAGAATGTTATGTGTGGAATGGATAAAAAAGTTGTTAATCATCACAACAAAGCACACCTCAAACAAGTTACCTGTATGGGATAATTTTTGAAACTTATGGCGATTTGTAACATTCTAGGGAATCATTGTTTTGCCATTTGGCTGTTTTCGCTCCCTCTGTCCTCTACAGCATGCAATTGTATGGTTTTATAGAATTTCTGTCTTATTTCATACTTCAAAGACATACCATACCCGCCTTACTCTCATGATGAGAAGATAGGCATTTGTACGATTGTCGATTTCAGACAAGACTGGGGCTTGAGTCCGGCAGTCCCGCTTACGAAACAACTAGAAATTCGTATACCAGCTGTCAACAATTTTGGTTACTGCTTTCAGAATAATGTATGTACTCCATAAAAGTCATAAAAATTAAGTTGCCATCTCAGGGAAGCATATCTTCTGTGCGTATACACGGTGTTCTGCAATTTCAATAACATTGAAACATTGCCAACAGCTCTGTAAAACGAGGTCTTTGTACAACTTCACAGATGTACCTTTTTTTTTTGTTCTCATACATATTTCTCATAAAGAAGTATGTATTCAGTGTATATATAGACCTATATATACAATATCACCACATCCTGTATCTTCCAGTACTTTATATTTTTGAACTAATAATGACATAAAACATTCTCATGGCCATGCTGAAAGATATTTTTTTTCTATCGTGGGTAGTATTTATTATGTGTTTGCGCAAGTCCTCATATAGCTACACTGGGCCGAAATTCCATTGGCGTCTCTGTAATAGCAAGAATGTAGTGCATATAGACACGATTCACTGCGGTGTGAAGCATAATTAATTCAAAAAATTTTGTATAAATATGGCTTATATCGACAGACTATTGCAGCTGTTGTCCACCTCCGCATTTCTCTGACGAGTCAGATGTCGATTACGCAGGTTCCGGAAATAGCACGGGCTATACTGACACTGGTAGTATCGATCTATGGTCACTTGATCCCGTCGGATAATGATACCAAAGCAGCCCGCGTGAGCCAAATCAGATGTTGCACAACATCTCTCTGCCATTTACTCCTTCTGCCAGTGTGTGGAGGGTCGACTTAACAACCGGTGGTGAAATCTGACCAACGGTCGTATTTTGACAAATACAAGTATTTACGCCTTAATCGTGTTTGGACTTGAGAGCGATTCCCCTCGGTCCTGTGGTATCGAATCGCACAGCACACGACAGCTGATACGACGGGACCATTCACAACGATCGCGCTGCCATGGTGAAGTGGCCACGCCCTCAGAACTTTGTGGTCACGTGACGGCAGGTAGTGTTTGGGGTCATTCATACATTCTGATCATTCATGAGTCCTGCCATTCATATGTTTGCGGTGAATGAATTCCCCAGTGTGAAACGCCCGGCATTTGTTAAACCTACCTAGCTGATATAGCGATAACACACGAGCGCACATATGTATATAGCCAAGGTTTGGCAAACGATTCCTTTATTATTTTTCAAAAGCAGGCGAGCCAACACTATACACATTTTATCCCGCCATACCAGTAAGATGAAACGCTTTCTTTGCGATACTTTCGTGGTGATGTGTACGAGGGGAAAAGCATTAACGTAAATTTTGGTAGTTATTAACCCCATACTGGTTTACCAACTTCTTTGGAATGGCCGACATGTTGTAAGAACGGGTCTCCATAGATACATATAAACACGCTAGCTGGTTATAAACAATGAATGGATTTGGAACGCGGGTTTCCTGAAAGTGAACAAGCATATCAATGTCAGAATTTGCGCGTCATTTATAGTACAACACTTAGTGCTATAACAATGCCATACTATTTAAAATTAGATGAATCTGGGAGGGGCACACATATTCTTTATGAATTATTGCAACATGCCAATGACACACTAAGCATTGACTCTTTTAACTATCGATAATTTCGACGTTTCTAGATCGATGGCACTAAATATACACCTGTCGCTAAGCATTCAGAAACACCTATGATGAAATTACTGGAATATTCCGTGGACCAATCCTCCTGTTATTTTTATGAATGAAATATGTCTGTATAAAAAACACTGAAAATTTATAGTTGTATTAATTTCCGGTTATCAATCCAAAATCTTTGACCCATCTGTATAGCTAAGTATATGTGAAAAAATGCTAAAAAGCAAAACTGATATGTCATAAGTTGCAACATATTTTATATTCTTTTTATACACAATAAGCTATAAGCTGATATGATGTAACTTTGTTGTTTTTAATAAAAAGCAAACATAACTACATAATTAAATGTGTATGTTGTACAAACAGTAAAGTGTATATGACTAATGTAAGTAAATACAAACATTTACAACTTGAATTTATAATATATCTGCTGCGTAAATTCATATGGGATGGACATGCCTTAATAGTGCAGGTAGACGGTACAGCTGTATATTAAAAAAGAATATTATAGTTGAAATGTCTTCTGAGTAACCACATCATATAATTATGTAAGAGTGTTTAACACGTTTCAGCAGGTATTCAAATCATACTTTTTTCATACAAAATGATGGTAGTGTCTCGATAACTGGCATTATACACCATGCCGGTGATACTGACATTTTAAACCAGTTTCTCTTAAGCTGGTTAAATTCTATGAAGATCTTCATCAGTTTAAATAGATTGGCTAGAGCGTCTCATACTCTATTCTATAACCATGATGACTGATTCGAGGTTTGTTATCATGTTGCTTCTGTTTAAAATACTTTACCAATTATGAAACACCACGAAAAGTATCTTTGATTTGAATGGTTAGAAGTCGAACTTGTGCTCTTCGAATTACAAATGTTGCTAAATCAGCACTCTTCAAACTTTGTTAAAATAAGTTCATCTTAAATCATGTTAAACGCTTTAATTAGACAACTAAGAGCATCGCATTGATCACATCAGTGTGTCTTTCTAATCCACATTTTTACTGTTTAATTTGCATGGTCCAGGGGTTAAGGCGTAGCTCGGCGAACTAGCGTTTGTTCTGGGCATACCAACAGCACGTGCGCGAACAAGTGTCGTCTGGCCAGCTTAGCGACTTGTCTCGGAAGGATGTGCAAAGCTCTCCAAACAGTGAATAGTTCGACATGTAAAATCTCCGGATATAAAGCAAACTTGCTCATCCCTTCGACTGTGGTCTCTTTTCACACTGATATTCTCTTAGCACGACACCGTCGAGAGAGACACAATGCGGGCCATTTAGACGGCAAGCTGAAATACTTATCCGTCCTGGTTGAAACTAAATGGCAAATCATAGTATTAATTTAACTGGATGTTCGCTTCTAAGCTCTTATTGGGACTACATTTTCTACAAACTTATTTAATCTCGGGATAAGCGTATCTTTGAGAAAAGTTAGTGTTTTATCATGGTCGGACAACAAATTGTCCGACCTTTGGGCTCATTTGCAATTCAGTCACAAACCATCTCTTTGATGGGAAAGAAGCCTCGAATTAAATCACGTGACGTGAGACAAGTGCGTGAATAAATGAGATGTGCGGAGATGTGTCTTCGGGAGGATCAAAAATTGTGTACATGTATTTAAATTAGTCATTGGATTTAAGCTTACTAAAGGAGGTTTAAATTGGAAAAATGTGTGGAATCTCAACTTGGGAGAACAATATGGTTCGCCTTACTTTCTTGTAGTTTGTGTTGCGGATATATTGAGATGTTACTAGGTATATCGTAAACAATTTTAGGCAAAAAACTTTGAGGGAAACTGATACAGTATCCGTCAAGGTTGTTTTGAAAAGAAAAAAAACATCTCGGAGCAGTATAGAACAGTGGAGAGCTTAGCTGTCAGTTGACAGGTACAGACTGTGTGGATGCCAAAAGCCTGTCTCGCTGGCTCCTGTTATCGACAAGGTAAGTGTTTGTATCGCAGTTTAATACACAATTCACAATGCGATTACAGCCGAGACGTGACACTGAAATTGTTCACGTGACTTAAGGTCATATGATAGCCGCTTAGAGTCAGCTGATGCCTGTGTTTTGTATCTCCTGTTCCACTCGGTACCATCTTATATACACGAGCATGAATATCGAAAAATCTGGGCCAGAAAAATCAACTGGAGACAGGTATGAAAACTTTTTATCCTCCGAATAACTGCTGAGTCATCAAGGCTGTAACCTAATGAAAATGACTGAAATAAACACAGCCAGTATATGCGTTGGTGGAACATTAACGGACAACAGTGAAGTAGCTATATCACCGAGGAGAAAGATTATAAACTGATGGCCAGCGTTTTATAATTTGACTGTATAGGCACGTGGCTTGGGTCACGTTGGCAATTAACCCGTGGGGTTGCACGTGACAGTACACACACTCTGTATACGACAAGGCCAACTTGAAATGCAGTCTATGGCTGATGTAAACCGTAATTTCGTTTTGAAATTCATGTCAGTTAATCTTTGACGTCCTCAATACCTATGCGTCAAACCGAGTGTTGTATAGTGTTGTAGGTCACCCCTGCGCGCGATATACTTGATTTCGTCAGTTCTAAAAAAAAGATTCTTTTGGTTTATGGCCCCAAGTGACATACAGAATATTTGGGTGATATTGAGTATTTACTTGCCGACTAAGTGGGTTAGCTAAATATAATGCATGGTGTATAGGCAAGACTTCAACACACGTTATAATAATGCCATATCACAATGACACAAAGCTATTTTTGCATAGAATGAACGGAAATGATCCGTTCAAGCGATCTATACACCGACAGAATATCTCTCTTACAGCAACAAATCACACGGCTGCCCCCTTCCCCAGCTCTCCCTGAGTATTAAAATAAACCTGAAAATGTACAAATTGGAACAGCGTTTAACATTATGTACGTCTCTGACTCTCCAGTACACTCATCCTGGATTTTCAGTTCTCAAGTAAGTAGGCAGTCATCTGTGATTTTCTACTCTAAGTAGTTACTCGTCCGGAATATCTAATCTTCAGTAGGCACTCATCATAGGTTTTTTTACTGTTCAGTAGGCACCCGTCAGATTTTTCTACTCTTCAGTAGGCACTCATTCGGCATTTGTGTTCTTCAGTAAACAACAAACTCGGGCTACCTACTCTTTAGCAGAGCTTCTCTATTTTCCTGTGGGCAATTCTGTACTTTGGTAGGCATTCATCCGAGCTTTCTGCTTTTCAGTAGGCATTCCTCCGATATTTCTACTTTTCAGCAGTCTACTCTTGAGTAGGCATTCATCAAAGATTTCTAACGTTTGAGTAGGCATTTTTCTCTATTTATCAGTCATCCAGTCATTTTTACTCTTTGTTAGGCAATCATCTGGCATTTTCTACTCTTTTGTAGACATTCATCCGAGATTTGTAATTTTCAGCAGGCACTCATCAGAGCTTTGCTGCACTGCAATAGGCACTAGCCTATATAGTTTATACCCTGATTTTCCAACATTGTTCATTAAAACAAACATACACCTCCATATCATTCACATGAAAGGAAGCCTAAAGAAAACATGACAAATAATATAGCTGCGTTACCTGCGGAAATGGATTCTTTGTTTGATTGTGTAAAATAATTTGGGCATTATACGTTGATTTTGTGACCCAGTAAAAGTGATGTTTTATGATGGTAAGCGTGACTCAGCTCTCAAGCCGTATTTACAAATAGAGCCGGTATATAGTCCGTTTATCTATTGAACAAGCTGATTCACCTTGAGAAGGTTTTATAGATCACTATTACAGGAGGGCGGAGTTCGTCACGACTGATACCCTGCTCGTGTCAGTCAGTGGTAGAAGATCTTGCTTGTCATTTTTGTTTGGAGTTAATTTTATTACAGAAATCTGAATCGAAATCGTCTTATTTGCGAAAAAGTAAGGAGGTATTCAGAAAAAGTTATCGCTCGACCCTCATCCGGCCTAACAGGGCATGTATCAGAATGTACAAAGACTCTGATAACATAACTGTAGAGGTAAAAAGACTAGTGAGAAAGATAATTGTACAACATCATTAACAGTTTTATTGGGGCGTCAAGCTATTGAAACAAAGAGACCAAAAGAGACCACAATCAGACCCGTGGAAAAAAACGAGCTGGTGTTATCTGATCCAGTTATCTCATCTCTGTGTGATTTTACATGAAGGCGTATTGATATATTGTTTTCATCATTTGATCTGACAAGACAAATGATACATTGTAGTTGTGATCGTATAGCAAAGTTGAATGTTTGGATGGAACAAACTGGTCCACGAAGTCCTTACTTCCGGTAAAAAAAAACAATTTTCTGAAATTTCATTTGTTATGAATTAAACATCATTAGACTGGCATTAGTATTTTCTTCTAAATACGGATATTTATATATGTATTGTATTCTATTGTTGTAAAGGATATCAGGAGAAGAATGTCGAGCACCCTCTATCTTTTGTGGAAGTTTGATTCGTATACCCATTAAGCACATACATGGTTTTCACAAACAAACATAAAGTGTTATACAAAAAGAATTTTCCCAGAGAAGTCGGTTCACGAGGAATAGGCTCTTTGGAAACTCTTTCCCCTTTCTCGGCAATTCAGGTCAAACAAGATTTATCAGGTCCGTCTTTGTTTTCGCTGAATCTTTCTCCGAAGGGTTATTTAACGAGACAAATCATTTTGTTGTCCATAGTAACGTTGATATGACTGCCTACTTTACTTATAATACTCACTATCGCGATAATCATACATGACCTAATTCTTAGAAACTCTTGCATTACTAAGGAATAAGTATATACTCATAAAAACAAAACGCTACAAACAAAAGACAGCATTGTAGCAGCTGTAGCTTTCTCAAAATTGTGTAGCATATGAATAGGTTTCAAAGGATCCAATATTGAACTTCGGGTTTGTGAAACAATTGTGTTATCAACCTACAATCGTATTTCTTGATTTATGATGCATATTTTGCTATGACGTCCTGACATGGTTTGTGCTCAAACACTGCAGGCTGCAACCACCCTGCTGACGTACTTCTCTTAGGACATTTTTACTCTCAACCCATTTAAGTCATAACCCTAACCCCATGATTCTGTGCTTCGCTGGTGACACACTTTAAACAAGGCTACGCTTAATTCAGCTCGTTATAATACCATGAGTAAACGGATTTAACGTCAGCAAGCACTTAATTATCTTCCCATACTTCTTCAAATCTCAACCGTTATAGGCTCAGCTACATGTATGCGTTTATATACAGGCGAGTATTAATCCTCAAGCTTAAGTAGGACATTTCGTCTTGATTTAAAGCCCTTCTGTAGTAACATATATTAACTGCTGAACGCATAAACCTTTTCGGTCTTCTGAACCTATGAAAATGTCAAACTATGCAACCAATGCAGTAGGAACGTAAACTAAAAACGGGATTCAAACTCCTCAGTTTAAACAGCCATGTCATATCATATCATGCAGTGTTAAGTCGGGCAAGTTGTGTCCAATTTGAGGGCGTATAGCGTGCATGGTTACACCGCATTCAGTTCAGTTCCGAACGGAACTTGCCAATGACCCAAAACCAGGTCAGGTTAAAGGAAGGCTCATACTAAAAGTTAACTGTCTCGGAAATGGCACGGTTAAACGTTTAAAGTCAATATGCAGTACTGTTTGTTGAAACTTTCAACAGTGATGAGTGTTCAGATAGTCTCTTCATTGTATTCGTATTCAAATGACATGCTGAACTTGCCTGTGAAACCGGTGTACGTCTTGAAAACGCTATCTCAAATAAACTGCAATAATAAACGCTGAAAGTAAGGGGTACTTTCAACGTTTATTATTAAATATGAACATTTTTAAATGTATGATTTTTTGACGAATATCTGCGGCTTCCCCGGAGTAAACCAACTACAGCGAGGGATCTATATTTGTACTTGCATTTGATGTATAGGCGAATAATAAGGACAGTTGTGTCTGCTTCCGCGCGTCTGCAAACCAACTGTGATAAGGAGGACATATGTGTTGTATCCACGAGGCTGATGCGGACTGACCTACTGGATTTGGCTCTACGCAAAATAATCCGAAGTGAAAACAACTTCATCACGTTTTACCTAGATTTGTATGAGCATGTAGGTAAAATTTATAGGCAGTCGCGTCCATGTCAAATGATAAAAACTACCAGTATTTGTAATAAATAAAACGAAATTATGCTACGTATGGCTGAGTTTATATTGGCCTACTGCTGTAAATAATCGCATGTTTTCTTTTTTGATCGCTATTGTGATGTATAATAACTGAATTATTTTGTGCCCGGTTTAAATCAGTCCTGCGACTTTAATAGGAACAACTTCCTAATCACTGACCTTCAGGAAGTGTGTTTTTTTTTTCTTATTTGAGAAATAATCATCGTCATTTAATCCATTCCATACCTAGCCCAGAAAGTGGGACACTTAAAATTGAGATGACAAAGCAGCAAAATACTGCTCTGTACACAGTGCACAATGCATGTAGTTGTTGTAAACAGAAACGGCGGTGTGTACAGGTTGTGCGCTAGTCAGGGATCGCCACCACTTGTTGAAAAGTCCATTAACATTTAAGGCTAATATTCGCTTAAGCCTGGGCTAAAATTCCATTTACTACGCATTTAGACGCGTCTTCATGGCGTTATTATTGACTCGCTTTTGTTGTTCCGTACCTACCTGACTTCGTTGTTTAGCACCGATTTCGGTCATTCAACTTATTGTAGCACTGAATCCAGGAACAGCCAATAGAAGTTGGAAAATACTCGACTCCTTTAAAGTCCTATAAAGACTATATAGGTGAAGCCGATCAAAGTTGCGCTGTTAGGACACTTTAGAGAAAATGTTCGCCGTTATCCGGTAAATCATCAATCCCAAATGACAGCTTGTTTTCACACCACAAAATGTGTCTTAATGCCAAATATCAGTGACTTATGTCCATGAAGACACCGATTTTTATGGTACGTCAGTCTGGGTATTATCCTTTCGTAACTAAAGGTATAGTTTAGTCACTAAAAACATTTGTCTCCAACTGTATTCAGGGAAACAAGCTATAACAAAACCTGAATCCAGACTGTCACTCTTCAGCGATGAACATGCACTCGAGGAGACGAAGACGCGATCACAAATGTTATTAATACAGCTTCGGTATATAGTTTTATGCTGTTTTTGTAACGAACCCAGAACATACGATTTGACTGTTCAGCACAAACAAAGATGGGATTAATTTAGACCACCTAGAATATCGCCGTGTTGGTTATTATATTTTTTCAAACTTTTTCCCCTCCCATTTTTACCGCCCAGGTTTGCGTAATTCCGTCTCTGGTGAGCGGAACCAAAGAGAACCTTGGGGACCAACATCTGCTAGTACAAACACAGCCTCACATATTTCGCACAACTGTATCTTTTTTGCAGACATGCGAATTTAATATGTTCACCGGGCACGTTGGAATTGGCCCACTTGTGGTCAGGATGTATGTACATAGTCTTTGAACTATACCAAGACAGGGAACCACGTTTCTACATTCTTTGATGAACCTATATATCTGTAAACAATGGATGTTCACGTTCCTGTCTGAATTTATTTTAATCTTTTATAAACTGTAATGAATGCTGTCGCTAACATTTCTAGGGAAACTTCGTGAAGACCTTTTATTATTCTTTCCTTACATTAATTAAAAGACAAACAACCCTGATAATTACGTGACAGGAAATAAAATTGTTCTTGTCTTCTTCAGTGAGACATAAATTGAAAACAACAGCTTGTTGAAGAGCTCGACCAAGCATGTTTCGGTTTGGTATCAGCAGATACAGCATATACTGAGAGAGTATCATGATTGTTTGGTTGACTGATTGATTGATTTGACTTGATTTATTTGTTGGTTAACGCACTACTTAAATGATTTTCACTTAAATGAGTTTCTCGGGTGTAAGAGACCTTTGGTAATTTACTGGTTCGTCATTGGCAGAGACCAAGTGGTCTCGAATTTAATACAACACAACAAAGAGCCTTTGACTAATTTTTGCAAACTTGTGTCTCTTCGAGGTAATACGTCAGAACGACCAACTTCGACTCTCTATAGTAACCGCTCGGACGACACATTCGTTAAAGCTGAAGAACACAAAAAGTTAAACTGTGTCAAAACAACCGATTTATATACATACACCTGTACAGTGCATTAGAGTCGCATACCAGTGTGACGTTGTTATTTGTCTTGTATAAAAGATAACAAGCAGGAACAAGGATCCTTAATCCAAAACAATTTTTTTCCAAAGATCATTGGCGTGATTGGATGAACTATCTTTCCTAAGACCTATTTAATCACAGCTTATCGTCTTTTCCATCATCGTCAATGTGCAAAAATAGCTTTGCAATGTCAATAATAACCATAAACAAAGCTTTAACCTTGAATTGACGTAATATATTCCAATAAATAGGTAGGGTTACAAAGTTCGTCAGAGACAAATCAAAAATGAAATGAAACCCCCCAAAAAAGTTTTAATTATTCCATTCTAATTTGTGTACTTTTTTATTTTCAACTTTAACTGATAAGACCTTTTGACATGAACTAGAGTTTGCTTACATATATTTTATACGTTGTCTTTTCAGGTCGCACAGTGTTGAAAATAGATTACGGTAGACCTATGGAAAATCACTGTCAGACTCGGGCGGGTCTGCTTGAAGCAGCTATATGGACGGAAAGCAAGTGAATCTGTCAAAACGGTAGATTTTGTGTCAACCAAAATTCAACGTTAAAATCTGGAAAGTATCAAACGAAAAGAAAACAGAAAAGTTAGCGGCAAGGGTCCCTCGGGATGCTGTCTCCCTCAGAAGGCGGTCTTGCTCTCATATTGTCGGCACATGCGGAGATAGGCAAGCTTTACTCAGTATCTGTATATTAGGTGGTCCTTGGGAACCCACCTTGGGCGTAGTCCAAAAGCAACGAATCAGTCCTTTGAGCGAGCTGATAAAATAGTTCAATAAGATATGAGTGACTAATGTCGGTCAGTTATGTCAAATTATATTATGGTATACACATATAACGATAATGAATATTTACGATTAATACAGAAGGCGATTCTTCAAGTTGGAAATTTTGAATGGGGAAAGGGAAATTGCCTAGCTTTGCGAGGATATGGTATGCGATGTTTATTGTACTATGGGGACAATACCAACTTTTCTAATGCCCTGGATAACCTTTAACCCTGCACATATTACCGTAATACAAGAATTTAGCGTTGTTATGTTCAGGTATTTCCTAACACACAACAGTATATTAACGCATGACAAATCGTGCGACAGTTATTTTAAGTTTCTCCCAAACTGATGTCAGTGTGTAAAATTATACACAAAAACTTTACCTGATATTTTTCGTTATGTGTGCCAATGTCCGGTTTGTCCCTTGTGTAACCTGTCAAATATGCGATACTATGTGAAAGACGTCTGCACTAAAGCATATCCGCGAGTTTTATTTATAAAAAGCTTTTTAAACGTGTGTGTATATGGTGTGTATTTCTGTCATGCAATGATTTACATTTAAAAAATGGCTTCATTTGGCGTGTTTGCGGTGGCCTTGATGCTTTGAGTGCTTGACTGGAAGTGATTTATTGAAAGCTTGCCAAATGTGGCGTGTCTGTGTTGCCACTGATTCCGCGGCATGTATTTCTGTCGTGAAGTGATTTATAAAAAGACTGGCCACATTTGGCACGTCTGCATTGCTGTGTGGAATCTGTCTCTCATGTATACAGCTTGTCAAAAAGGGGCATGTCTGTGTTCCCATGGTTGCTATACGGTGTGTATCTCTATCATCCAATGATTTATAAAAAAATCTGTATTCATTTGGCCAGTCTGTGTTGCCATTGATGTTTTGAGTGTTTTTTTTAAAGCAATTTATTGGAAGTTTTTATTGTGTTGCCACTGATGCTGTGGTGTGTGTGTCTGTCATGCACTTATTTATGAAAAGCTTGCCTAGTGTGGCGTGTCTGTGTTGCCACTGATGCTGTGGTGTGTGTGTGTTTGTCATGCACTTATTTATGAAAAGCTTGCCAAGTGTGGCGTGTCTGATGCTGTGGTGTGTGTGTGTGTTTGTCATGCACTTATTTATGAAAAGCTTGCCAAGTGTGGCGTGTCTGTGTTGCCACTGATGCTGTGGTGTGTGTGTGTTTGTCATGCACTTATTTATGAAAAGCTTGCCTAGTGTGGCGTGTCTGTGTTGCCACTGATGCTGTGGTGTGTGTGTGTTTGTCATGCACTTATTTATGAAAAGCTTGCCAAGTGTGGCGTGTCTGTGTTGCCACTGATGCTGTGGTGTGTGTGTGTTTGTCATGCACTTATTTATGAAAAGCTTGCCAAGTGTGGCGTGTCTGTTTTGCCACTGATGCTGTGGTGTGTGTCTGTCATGCACTTATTTATGAAAAGCTTGCCAAGTGTGGCGTGTCTGTTTGCCACAGATGTAGTGGCGCGTCTTTCTGTGTTGAATTCATTTCTAAATGGTTTGTCAAATGTGACGCTGTGGTGTGTCTGTCTGTGTTGAAATGATTTATAAATGGTTTGTCAGATGTGACGCTGTGGTGCGTCTGTCTGTGTTGAATTCATTTCTAAATGGTTTGTCAAATGTGACGTTGTGGTGTGTGTTTGTGTGTTGAAATGATTTCTAAATGGTTTGTCAAATGTGGCGCTGTGGTGTGTCTTTCTGTGTTGAAATGATTTATAAATGGTTTGTCAAATGTGACTTAGTGGTGTGTCTGTCTGTGTTGAAATCATTTCTAAATGGTGTGCCAAATGTGACGTTGTGGTGTGTCTATCTGTGTTGAAATGATTTATAAATGGTTTGTCAAATGTGATGCTGTATTGTGTCTGCCTGTGTTGAAATTATTTCTAAATGGTTTGTCAAATGTGACTTAGTGGTGTGTCTGTCTGTGTTGAATTCATTTCTAAATGGTGTGTCAAATGTGACGCTGTGGTGTGTCTGCCTGTGTTGAAATGATTTATAATTGGTGTGTCAAATGTGACGCTGTGGTGTGTCTGTCTGTTTTGGAATGATTTATAAATGGTGTGTCAAATGTGACGCTGTGGTGTGTGTTTCTGTGTTGAATTCATTTCTCAATGGTTTGTCAATTGTGACGTTGTGGTGTGTCTGTCTGTGATGAAATGATGTATAAAATGCTTACCAGATGTGACGCTGTGGTGTGTGTTTCTGTGATGAAATGATTTATAAATGGTGTGTCAAATGTGACGCTGTGGTGTGTCTGTCTGTGATGAAATGATTTATGAAATGCTTACCAAATGTGGCGTGTCAGTGCTGTGACTGATGCTGTTGTGTGTGTTTCTGTCTTGCAATGATTTATAAAAAGCTTGCCAATAAGCTTATTAAAGACTTGCCAAATATGACTGTCTGTTTTGCCATTGATGCTCTGATTGTGATTTATCAAAGTGTGATCTTTGCTCTTCCTTGCTTCAGTTTATTAAAAGACTCAAAAAAGTTACAAATTAACTATGTGACAGGGTTAGCCGGTGTAACGATTTTAATCACAAATAATTAATCGGTGGAATCGTACAATAATAGCAATATGCCTTGCCTAATCTCTAAGTATCCATGCAGAGGTTATTTCCTTCAAAGTGATGAGAAGGAGTATGGTCTAGAACACAGATTTTCAGCACTCATGATCACGTTTTGGCACTGGTGGGAATGAAAGTGCGAAAAGCAATGGTAGTAATCATATTTTGAATAATATATTACTAATGTATAATTCTGAAAGTCATGCAGAGCATACTGCTCTTAGCTATATCTGTGATTACTTAAGTATCGTGGACAAAAACAAACGCCTTACCAACAAGAGAGCGTTTTAAATAACTTGTTTATATGGTAGTGTGTATTTTGTTGGTCATTGTTATTACATCAGTAGGAAAATGCCACAAATATGTTAGAGGTACTCTAATACCAGCTAGATAAACGGAAAAATATCTTGGCAGGCCAGACTTGAAGTGAGCCATTTTCGCATTGAAAGTTACCATTACTTAACTCCTACGAGTTTGAGATTGGCTCAAAGAATTCCAAACCACATTTCGGTGCTTTATGATGAAAGTGTAATGGCAAACAGATTTATTGAGAATGTTTAATCCAGGCAAGGCGTACGAGTACCACGTCGATGGTTCACGTGCGACAAGCTGAATTCATCAAAAACAGAAGAACACAAGGGACTAACCTATTCCCTTTTTTCTTTTGATGATGAAGATATTAGGCGTTAGAACTTGAATTGTAATTACTGATTATGGCGCTGTCATGATAATAATATCTTTTTATATTGGTATTGAAAACGTTTTTAGTCCATTCATCCTTATACCAAGTTCTTATTTTGAAGCATTCTTACCTTCAATAAAAAAACACGTTGGTTGAATAATTGCAGAGGACAGAGGTACACAGGGAACTATCCACTTTCGTTTTTTCCTTTGATGATGAAAATTTTAGGCGTTAACTTGAATTGTAATTATTGATTATGCTGTTGTCATAGTAGTAATGTCTTTCTATATGTATTGATATTGAACAGTCTTTTTATATGTATTGGTACTGAGCTGTCTTCCTATACGTATTGATATTGAACAGTGTGTCTATATATATTGGTACTGAACAATCTTTCTATATGTATTGGAATTGAATACGTTTTCCGTCAATTAATCTTAATACCATGTCCTTATTTTGAAGCATTCTTATTCTGTTAAAAAATACTTTTGTTCAATAATCGCGCTTTATAATGCTAACATTCTATAGCCAAAAATTAGAGTTGTTTTACGTATGGTACTTCCGGCATTTGTTGTAGAAAATATGGTAGCAATCGCAAATCTTAGGAACACTGTCTGTGTGAGAGCACGTCTGAAACACACGGAGACAAATGCATTTGGTGGGGTAAAACAAACCCACAAGTTACTAAAAATACAAGTAAATATGAAATACAAAGAAAAATAATAGGAAAAATAAGTACAATGAGCCGTGGGTGGTAGAGAGGTTTTGATATTCTTTTGTATAAGATGTGGAATACCTCCCATCAATGCCCTTTGACCCCATCTTTTCTTCTCCTCTATGCCTAAGTGAGCCGCTCTATTGTTTTTACGGCTTGTCCCAATCCTCCTCAAACATTTACAGATTTGTACACAAGTCTACAGTTTGTCGTGGGCTTCTATCAATATCCAACTCTGTTTACTTTACTAACACCAGGGCTCGTTCTAATGCAGTTTCTCGATGCGCTAGTGGTCGAGACATTGGGTCCGCTTACAACTCAAGAGGGTTCTGCTCAACTCTGTGTCACATCTGCAATCTCTCTTCCTTTAGAGCCCATCACCACCGTCGACGTATTCACACCCGGCTTATATTTACAGGAGCCCGCTCTCTGGCAAAACCTACCTATACTACCGCCTTGGCCCACGGCCGTGCAACTACCAAATGTCATTAAGCGTCATCAGCGTTCCATCCATTGGAGAAGAATAGCCTTGTTCAACGTGTCTTATATTTGAAGACCACACGTTTCGACTTTGTGCCTTTCAAGATCAAAAGAAAATCTTTCGCCAAGAGATATGGGTGACCGAGAAGGACAATGATGAAGCAAATACGGTCTCGACAATCGACCGTTATACCTGGGTGATATGCATCGTATGGCACTCCCTAAATGCCTGAAAGGACGGATGTCACTGTTGTGGGGTCGTTAGACCACTCGTAAACGATTTAGGGGTGTTCCAAGTCTATAATCGCTAGCCAATTTCGACAAAATTTTGTCAATTAAATCTTTGTGAGGAATAGCACCGTTAGGATAGAGAACGAAATCCAAGGTGGATACGCTTTTATGAAATGTTTCTCTACATTCTTGATCTCTTTGTGTTGTTAAACTTAAATCGTGAACTCAGGTAACTTTATTTGCTGACTGATTGATTTGTAATGCTGTTAGCGTTGTAGTGCTAAAGGAGATTCAAGAACGAAAACCATGCGGGCGAGGGTTGAATTTAATATCTTCAATTGAGTAACACATGGGTAGAGTTCTGCAGCAATGCTAATTACATCTTTATGACCCTTGGTTCCAATTTCAGTGGGATTTAAATGCATATACGGTTATAAAAATAAAAAAGATAATATAGAAAGAATATAGATTAATGCACTGCTCTATTAATAATTCAAACCAATCACAGTCTGCCATAAGTCACTGTTTCTCGAATCATAACATATGCATCGTCAGTATTATTTATTCCTCTACTTATTTGTTAATCGCCTCACTCAAGAATATTTACTTATACGAATGCTATCAATTTCATGAGATGTAAGAATCCGGGGTGCTAAACGGTAGTGGTAAACTACCGACATCTGGCAGGTTAATGACAAAGCTTTCGACATATGATGTATAGATATGTATAAGCTACCTGTCCATGGACGTCCACGACTACCTATGGCTCCCACAGTCAGGAACTTAAAGAACGGTGGAATCTACAAATTCCGTGTCCAAGGCCAGGTTTGAACATTCACCTCGTATGTACTAGCTTTTGAAACGCAAGGATTTTAACACTAGGCCACTGCAGACCCCCTCAGCGTCAATAGTAACACTAACATTATCCATTGTTTGGCTTACCGTCGTCTATCCGGAACACCACGCAGGGTCTTTAAAGCGTTATCGGAGTATTATCAATCGGAACTTGGGATTATGGGTTTAATTGCATTCTCAGGAACACGGCTAATCACCTAATTAACACATCGGTTGTAAACTTTGGTCGAGTGGAGAAAAAACACCTATTGTCTGGTTTTTCCTAATTATCGCGAACTTCAGACCAGTTTTCTTAGCAGGTGCCCTGGCGTTCCTATGTTTATGGGGCTCTCGACTGTGTTCGGTGATATAAGATCGGCGTCTGTTACGTGTTGCGTGACAGTGTAGGGAAAACGTACGAGTCAAACGAAAATTGACGCCATCATGCAGTTAACCCCCAGAGAAACTGAACCCTATAGGCATGAAAACATGTGTAAAATATTTCATCGAATATATGAGTAATTATCAGATATCACGACACAGTAACAACTACGCAAAGCTACGTTACAACCAAATTACCACAAAGCAATTATTGTGTCCAATATCATTCCTCAACCACAACCTCATCATTTGGTTCATGTATAACACCTCTGTTTATATTTGGCATCTAAAATGGGCTTTGTAGAATCGTTTGTAAATAGGTTTTAAATAGTTGGTGATTTTATTTAATGATGAACAGTTATTTTGCTTTGATTTGTCGGTGCTTCATCTTGAATTTAAGCTGAAGGAACAAGGAATGATAATTGTTATTATGGGATAGCGGATCACGTCTACTGGATAGAGGGCCTGAGCCAATACCTGATTACCCGTCTTGATTAAAGTATCTTATAAAAATGATTTATTAAACCAATTTACCCGGCTTTCATTGAAGATGCTACATTGCTATTATAATAACAATATACAAGATACAGTTGACCTTCCTACAATGCTATTAATACTCAAAACCTACCTGCGTATTATGTTTATGTTACCACATAATGTTTCACTTATGAATCATTCTGTTAATGTGATTTTGGTGGCTTCTTGGATGCGGACCAGAGATGTACCGGTAGGTGTGTTATGTTTTTGTTTTTTTTGTTTGTTTTGTTTTTTTGTTTGTTTATTCCCAGGATCTGGAAACTCAGGATAACAGCGGTTTTCAAGCAAAGAACAGTAACTCATAGATGTGTAAAAGTGACACATGCACCCATAGGGCACTGACCCGTTACGGCCTCCAGTTAAGAGAGGCTGTAAAAGACCTGCATCTCAGTAATGTTGTTAAGCTCGAGTGGCAGAGGGCCGATCATGGAGCTATAAGAAAAGAGTACATCACGGTGAGAAAGTAAGCAGCACCAAATACCAGCCGCCTGCAATCTTCATTTCGACCAATCAAAAACAAGGGTCTCAGTTGCGCTTTGATTACAACATAAAGCGAATGTGTAAGTGGAAATAGACATTATCATGAGGCAGTGTGTGGACAAAATTTTAAGACTTTAAGCGAAGGCTTTGATGAACTTGTATAACTTGTATCGTTGATTAAAATTTGATATACCGTAGTGAAATTCTTATTTACTAGACGCCGTGTACAATAAATATGTTCTCATTTTACTACATCACACCGACGCACTCTTTGTAATATACTTGTTTTAACTTCACTGGGTGAAAAACAGGCTATCACCTAACAAGAAAATGAAAACGTTCACTTTTTGCAATAAATTTGAGCTTCAAACCTCAAATTCGTGTATACGGTTCTCAATTCATTATACAAGAACATTGGTCTTTATTCAAAGTGGAAAGAAGACGCTCCAACCTTGTTATAGAGTAAAGATGCGTTCCTTACAATACACAATATACAGACGCATTTACATACAGCACACAGGGGATTTTCCATGCAAAGCGCAATATACAGACGCGTTTACATACAATACACAATATACAGACGTCTTTTCATACAATACACAATATACAGACGCGTTTACATTCAAATACACAAGCGCATAAAAATGCTCCCTGCAGAAAATTTGCGAGATACATTTAACCCGGAAGTTGAACCTAAAACATTTACCTTTGAGTTTATTTTCTCTATACATACAGATTCACGTCATCAAATAAATACGGCATTAAAATGTCCACTGATTTTTCAGGTTTCTGACAACGTTCGTTCTTCTCTGTGTTACATTATTCAGTAACTTTCAGTTCCACCTAACATCTATAAAAAATGACGTTAATTCTGCACAGAACAGTACTCGACTGATATCTGTGTTCTGTATATCTGTGTTATCATTCATCCTATTGTCATCACAATCATAAATGTCCCATGGCTGTAACTGTCACCGATTGAGACAAATACCTTCCGGCTATGAATATATATAGTCAAAGGTCATGGTACGGTTTGGTAACAGCTTAACATTGGTTTACTTTATTTTGTTGGAAGAAATTCTGTTGTTGCATGGTCACAGAATTTCTACTAGTCACCATTTGGAAATAGAATGGTATATTCATTTAAATAGTGGTTCATATAAATGTAGACCTACAAATATCTCTGAAATATAACTACCGGAAATATATACATAGTCAATGAAAAAATTTTTAGACGAAATCTCAGTGACAAACTAAATGTTCCACATTCTATTTTTAGCCAATACAGCACTTACGAAGACTGAGTCAATCCATACGCAGGAGCAGTCGTTATCCGGTAGTCGTTCTGTCTCATTCTGATTGGCTTATTCTGAGCCGGAAGGACGTTGACGAAGCATGTCGAGAGACATGATGCAGTTGATGATGTCTGTGCACATCACATATCCACAAAGTTAAAAGATGCCAAATGGATGGACTTCGTGTTAATCAGTTGTCGATGGGAACGTCACGGTCCAGGATGTTATTTTATTATAGAATTAAAAAAAAAACCTATTCCTTTCATAAAACAAATAAACATATGTGTAAATATATATATATATATATATATATATATATATATATATATATTCAGGACCACTGGCGCCTGTGTTATAGTTGCATCTAATTCAGCTTAACCCGAAGCTAGGGCCTCTATATCAAGTGTCTTGCCTTCGTCATTAAAACCGTTGACCGCACCTCTCTTACATGTTACCAGCTTTGTTTGTTATTTATATATTATTTCTTTTTCATTTTCCCTTTGGGAACTGGCGTTTTAATTTGTCGTTGAAACGGGCGATTATCAGCTTGGAACGCCTCATTCATTGCCAAGGAATGGGACTTGACGCTTGGATTCTTTTGTTTTGAAATGTAATTGCCTAATAAGACACGTCCATTACACCGGCAGATTAGAATGGAGCCTGATCACAAAACTGAAATAAAATTCAGTATTATTAGTCTTTTTTCAAAAGATACTGTGTGATGAATACAAATGTATCTTTACAGATGATTCGATGTGCAAGAACTTTGTAATTAATGCTTTATTTTATCAACATAAAACTATCTAATTACGCATGCATCTGAGGTCGCATATGAATATCTGTGACAAAATGATGATAATGGGCTTTCCTTACAACATCTTGCCTCCAGTGCTGAAGCCTGATCCGCAAAGTAGTACATATGAGGTAACTTAACCACACATAATCGCCATAGTAAAGTATATAGTTCTTAGTAAGTAGGCCTGCGTGTAATACTTAGAATTTTGAGGTTAAACCCTTAAGGGAGTCGCGTGTCACAAACCAATAAAGCGGAATAAACACAGCGGGAGAAAAACCACAGCGAAGTGACTTCTAATGCAAGTGCTCCAGTTATTCACTTACTCAAGCAGTTGTGAGAATAAAATATACGTCAAACGGATGTGACGACTGCTCCCTCCCTAAACATTGTCATTATACCCGTCTCCGTAGAGCATCTGAACTGGCTGCTATGGTAAATGGGGATACAGCGTCACTTATGCTCGTAAAAATGGGCAAAGCTACTTGTTTAACGGCCATTGTTTTCAAAAGTTTGTGCGTAAATACTTAGCTATTTATATCACAAATTTAGTCCAATAAGGTAGTGAATGAAGAGAATACAACTCCATCACTTAGTCACCACACAAGCGGACAACATTCACTTTAAGATATACTCAGAATCAGCGACACATATATGGCATTCTGTGCTACTAGTACATAGTTTGTGGCACAGCGCTACTGAGAACCCTTACAGTGTATTGATCTAACAACCGCTAACACTAAAAAGACAATTAGCTTTGTTTAAATTCATAGAAAGAGTAGAATTCCAAACAACATACATACTGTGGTGACACACTTAACGATAAAGTCATAAGTTCGAATGTGGTGATTGTTTTAATTCTTCTCCCTCTTTCTACAATTAAAGCTTATCGTTCATGATCATATAATTGATTCCCTAGAGGATTTTCGTCACCTGATCCTGCCCTGTTTTGCAGATAAACATCCTTGACCACTGATATTTAATCCTAAGATTTTGTAATTTTTATCCCCTGCCT
Source organism: Liolophura sinensis (assembly GCF_032854445.1). Lineage (NCBI taxonomy): Eukaryota > Metazoa > Mollusca > Polyplacophora > Chitonida > Chitonidae > Liolophura > Liolophura sinensis. The sequence continues at coordinate 49,525,866 of NC_088301.1, read as the reverse complement.
ACGTTTGTTTATTTCTTAATTTTTCCATGTTCCTCACTTAGCTAAATATAAGGCTCTTTTCGGTTTATCACTGAGAATCGCCCAGCTGATTGTGAAGTACAATACATGCATTAATCTACTATAGCCTGTCTAAAATACAAAAATCACCCAACATGGAGAGCAAAATTTAACCAGTGACAGGAATGATAAACCGCAAATGGTGACAGGTAAGTGATGAAATCTGGTCTCTTGTCAAGTTACCTCTTTAAGGGTATTATCATAAAAGACATTCATCCATTTAAACGACGTCAGAATCTTAGTACTGGTAATCGCTTGTTTTTCTGAAAGAGACGCTCGAATAAATGACTATACAATAAACACATGTGAATTAAATGTCACGGTAGAGAAATATAACTTTGGGTTTAAAGATGGCCTATCTTGTCTGAACATTTCCATTCATATCTCGTCAATCTCAAGGGACATAATGAGAAGGCAGATTAAGGGCTATTACATTGCTTAATTAGATTGCAGTTTACTCGATAAGGACCTCTTCATACACAGGTGCGTTGTACAAATGAAAATAGAATATATAATTTACGTTTTGATCTTATAATTGTAATTTAAAATTTTTGCATTTCCAGGATAAAAAGGCATATAAATTATATCTTTAATAGTCTCGGTGTATATCGTTGATCTCTCGATAAGGGCGATGCTTGTATCAGCGTCAGATAGTGTGTCCTTGGTGTAGACGTTAACGCTTGGTGTGCTGTTTTTTCACCTGTTTCGAAAATTAATTGATTAATAACTTTGAAATTACAGTTAGCTCTAGTTTAGTCCTCATTAATGCTCCTGTTCCGCTCGAGAGAGTTCTCGATTCGGGTTCAGGTAAAAGTATACAGCGATTAAGACCTGATGCATTTGCTTAACTATACAGTATACTAAGAGTGCGTTTTGGTAAGATTTCCGGGGGTAAATTTACTACTAAGTGGCTTACACCTTAAACGTAATGAAGCTACCAGGTAATAAAATGCCAGAAGACAGAATGTTTACAATTATCTTACCCGATACGTTCAGTCTATCATTAAGCGGTACAATAACTACCGTTACATTAATGTTCAGACATCAAAGTACGCACCTTCCTGGTGTGATTTCACCATTCACATGCATATACTGCATGGAGAGTGAACTGTATTATTTACTTTTGAAACATTGTCATTTTGGTTTATCAACTTTTGTTGCAATGTAGATACATTTATACCACAATAAATACTTTCAAACACTGATGCTCATTCTAGACTGTTAGCGAAAAATATCACTATTTCAACAGATACGATTATATACCATGAATGTCATATATTACTTCGTATATTTACGGTCACTCGTGGGACACGTCATAAGTAACCATATGTTTTACATACATGGCCTTACTGTTCTCCTGTTTCCTTCCTGTGGTACTTCTGGTTTCGTAATTACCTACACATACATATACGGAGAAAAAGTCAAGGGGACTTTTGGACTGACATTGACAAAGATCGAACGTCCTGGTTTCACAAATGACTACATAGGGTGCAGCTTGTCATTCTAACCAATAGACACTTAGCTCTGTGCAATGACTTAACAGGATGGCGATTTTCCTTGTGAGCTGGTGATCCTGTTATATGGTTGACGTTATATCAAGAGACATGATAAACGCGTATTTCAAGGCCAGGGTTGAATAAATTTGAGAAATGAATAATATATTTAAATTTGCTTAAGAATTTTACGAATGGTAAAAGCGTTTGTCGACTGCATACAGAGCAACTTCTGTAACATTTGCTGCAAACAAGTGCTTCAGTTGTTGATGCGTTAGCATGTTTGGTATGAGCCCTGAGCCACATCACGCTCCCCGGCCACACGCATTCCCCGACAAGCCACTCAGGGGGAGAAGGTCAAGGGGCAACCTTAGCGGTCACCAGACTGATGTAGCCGAGAGCATCAGCACTACCATCCTCCTCTTGGGTAACGTCAATCAACAACTTTGACTTGAAATCGGCTTACATCACACAGTCCATGGAATAAAGCATACGAGAAGCTCCAGAGAAGTGTTTTGTGGTCTCACTTCTTCATTTGTATTCAAGCTAGCAAAGGCTTATGAAAGAAATAATAATGCAATTTCACCGATAGAAACCATGTCAGTCTTTAATTAGCATTGATGCAAAATTGATTAAAGCATTAACTGGATGAGTTGACAGCTGTCTGAAATATATTAGCCCGTAAGGCTAATGAAGGTCTGTGCGACAGAAAAATATATATACACCTTGAAAAAATGAAAACATGAAAGTCAAACAGAATATTAATTTTAGATCCATTTCTTAACATCAACTGTAAAAATTGTAACGATGAGAAACGATTAAAAAATGCAACAATTTATGAAATGTACCACACATATCCAGGGGAAAATGTAATAGCTTTCTATTATAAATTAGGACAAGAGGAAAAGCTCGTAATCAGTGCTTTTTTTCAAGCGATGTTTCAAAATAAACTTTGTTTAGTGGTAAAAGAACACAAGGCAAAGCATTCTTCAGCGTAAAACACAATGTATACTTTATAGACTTCCGTAATTTGACAATATAAAAAAGGTTTGAGTAATTATTTCATTCATGAATACTGACATCGTCACATTGCAGATATTTTTGTGAAGGTCGTAAATCATAACCGACCCATCACGGGCTGCGCAGTATAATTCGTTCTTGGTACAGATCCCTAATTAGGCCTATGGTCTTGTGCTCTCGATGGATCACCTGTGGTTTACCTCATCAGGTTTGAGACCAACCCGGCAAGGTGAGTTGATTATTCTTTAGAGCGGCGTAAACAAAACACTCATCAGGTGAGCAAATTAATATTTTATAATTTAATCATCAATTTTACCCCAAAGACAATACTTATTCTTCTATGTACAAATTTCATTCACGCATGGGTATACATTTTTATATTCTAGATGCAGTGAGGTGAGGAATGACGTAATAATCGAAACGTGTCAAACATGAATCACAGTTAAACAGATGCAGTTGGAATAAAACGAAACCTTAACAATGCAGTTCTCTTTGTTACGCTTGATACTATCGCTTTGATAAAAACCACAAGGCTTCACGATGACGGTCTCACCATTAGACAACATTGTTATCACTTACACATTGTATATGCACAATGTACACACTGGTATACATTATGATGCAGGATCCGGTATTGCTTTACACGTTATGACGAATAGGTAGAACAGTCATGGATGAAATACTCTACAGTACCTTGTCGAGCAAGGTACCATTGATTGAATATGCCATAAAGGTTAGAATTTCTACATACCTATACATACGGAAAATAAGTAAGAATTACTCATGTGCCAGGTTTAGTCCTAGATCGGAAATCTTCTCAATGATTTTCCGTGACAGTGTTTTCAATGGTACAGTTTATAAGCGGTCTGCGTGCACATATCATGAACTCATTATAGTGATCATGGATGGTGGAAGTTGGAGATCAACCCCCCCCCACTCCCCCTCCCCATTTTTTTTTTAGCATAATCGTGTTCTGCTGCGGATTCCCAAGAAGAATGAATGGACGGTTTGCGAAAAGAGCTCAAACAATTTGAATCGCTAAAAATAGAAAATTATGTGCAGAAAATAGGCATAGTCGCTGAATAGCATGTCTGACTGCTACTTATGAAATGAGGGTTGCATGCTTATCGTCAGAGGGGAGTGGTAACACTGGATTGCAGGCGTAGACAGGTAAAGTGAAAGAAACTGAAAATGGGTGGCAAATCGACTGAGTTATCCTGTCTAAATCGGCCAATAGTTGGGCGTTAAAGCTGTGGTAAACCGCAGCCGTAACGAGGAACGTTGTCTCAAATTATACCCGATTAAGTAAAACACAAAAGATATTACACTGTTAACTGGGGCTTTATTCCGGGCACGACTGGAAAGCGTTACGACATACTTAGAAGGCAGTGATATCGGTCTGCACCACACGTCTGTTTGATGCTCCCAGGGCTTTCATCTAAATTTGATAAACGGTGGCTTCATCACGTCCTCAGCGGTCTAGAATGTGCCTTTTGTCACATTGACGGGATGACTAGACCCATAGGTAATGTGCCCCCGCCATCACGTCAGGTCTTTGAAGATGGCTTCAATATGCTACCTATTGTTAACACGGTTAAGTATCGTATGCAATATTTCAGTTGTTTTGGTACAAACTGATGCTGTTCACAGTGGGCCGATTCGCTTTGATGTCATCATTTCCGAGGTGTACCGAGGACTTTCGCCCGTAAGCGTGCAAGAGTGTCCAAGCTGTGATTCGTCCCAGGGTTTTGATACATAGGAGGTACATAAGAGTGTAAGATAAGATGGGAATGTTCTGTTGAACAATATCACAAGCACCTACATCAACAACGCCCAGTATCCAGTGGTGAAGTCACAGGGTACCTTAGTTCACATGCCAAACGGCAAGCACACACGTTAACTGGTATCAAAAGGTTGTTTGGAAATTAAAGGATGTTTGCAATAAAATATCATTAAAGCATTACCTTTTTGTTGGGTGGGTGCATTTTTTGTGACAAAGATATCAATCAATGTAGGCTTAAACGCATTAATTTGCACTAACTTGATTATGGTTCACAGTTATCACGGTCCCATGTTTAACTGTATAGTCATATGATATATCACGTCACATTATTGTAGTTGAGATAAAAGCTAATATTAACTAACTATTGTAGACTACTTCCTTGTATGTATGAGCGTACAAGAACTTTTTGCAAGAGAAAGGTTTGTTTTCTCTTTCTCAAATACAAATCCTTCCATTACAGAGTGAGAAAATAATTAAAAATTGATATTGTCAAACTAATAAGCCGTTTGGCTCAATCATTTAATTTTCAGGGCCTTTGACAGTTGTATTTTCAGTATCTTAAAAACGATTTACCGATATATTCAGTTTATATTGACAAAGACACTTGTGTCCCTGCCAAGAGCCTTGCTTCTTACACGTTCAGGTCAAATTTAGGTGTTTTAAAGACGAAATCGGCATCCTGCAAAACAGAACATAGCCTAGGCACGAAACACTAACGCTTTATTATTGAATGAATCGATGTCATAAATTTGCCAAATGAACGTTTCAAATTTCCCGTTGTTTTTGGCGGTTCGATCAAAGAACGCTGTTTGGACAGAGATTGTTTAACCGGGCTCAATCCGGCACTACTGACCCAGATTCGGGGTAGCGTGGGAAAACAGCACATTTACATGTAGGTCAGTGTATCAGAAAATAGAACAAATGAGACTCTTTGTTTTCTTTTACCCTCGCTCTTAGCAGGTTTGAGGCGTTTGTCAATGCAGACAGGGACTTCGCTGGGGCCTTTGCGGTAGGGCAGAAGGTTAGAAGTGTGTACCGCCATCGCTGCTACAAGCTGTTTCTATATTACGAACACTTGCAGAGCTTATCCAAGTCCCGTTGACAACGGCTGGCAACAGACCCAAAGAGACATGCATTTGCTCATAAAATGCCCCTTCGCCAGCCGGTACGGGTATGTTTGACTTAGAGTCAGACATGAGCAATAAGGCAGATTCAAGGTTTGTATCGCTTGACGCATTTCTCCCCTCTCCCCTACCTGTACCCTCCCCCTTCCCCTCCGTCCCAAGAAAAAAATTGTGATTCGTTTGGCAGCGATAAACATTGAAGGTGCGCTTATGTGTGCTGGGTGTAAGGGTAACTGCATACATCTCCCGTGCCATGCCTACACACGTTCGCCTACTAACATTTACGCACGCTTCAGCAGTCTCATATATTCCCATGGGTACTAGCGTGTGTGAGCGTGGGTGTTATTGGAGGGGGGGGGGGGTGGATACATTGTTTTCATCAGCCATAAAGAGGATTCCGCTTCTGCTCCGTGGTTGAAACAGGATACACATGTGAAAGACTTATATTACATACATGTGCGTCCTACATTAGCTCGCTCCTGTGACGTCGAAAGTTCAATTCCTCCTCTGGCTTATTTGCATGTCTTACGGCTTGTTGGTTAGTCATGACAAGGGAGTAGGGATTGGAATATGTACTGTGGGTGAATTGCTGCTTTGTGACATGCGTGTAGCACTCTTCTGTGTTTTCTGGTAGATTTTAATGCCCCAAAAATACGTCCTAGGGGCGATAATGTATTGAATTTTTAAAGGATTGATTGTGGCATTGCGAATATATATTTTCGAAACTTTATTTTGAAAAATTGGCCACACAGTTTAAAAAACTTATCCATTCATATCTTTACGGCGAGTTTCAGAAAGTCACATTCGAACACAAGAAATCCTCTTACGGTGCTGTCTTTGCTGCGCCCGTCAGACCCTTGTCCAAGGAAACCGCTCCTTCGAATCCAGCTCTTGCTGGCCCGGCTGCGGGTTGAATTCATGGGGTTGGTCAGGTTCCTGGCGAAGGATAGTGGTGTGTTCCGTTTACTCTGGCTTTCTCTACTTTTAAATCTGACAGTTGTAATATAAGTGAAAAACTCATAAGCATAGCTTTAGACACCAGCCAAATAAATAAAAATAAATACATTGCCCCTGGTTTAAAAATATGAAATATATGTAAAAAAAATCAGTGGTAATATATTGTATTTCGCATGGCTGATGCCCCTTTAGTTTATAATCTATGCATATGAGACTGGAATTTTTCGTTTGCTTATACCGTTGGTAGCAGATTGCTAATACTATTTACGCATATTTACAACAATATAAAGACCATGTGAATAACACCTTTCTATATATAGTTTTTGACTTAAAACTAGACATTGTGCTACACTAAGCTTTGTGTATGGGAGCTTATTTAGATGTCCGTCTCAATCAATTCAGTCTTCGGTAATAAAATGTGTTCAGCGAGCTGATAAATGTTGGCCTGCTGTTTCCACCCAGCGCTTCACTATCAGCGTAAAATGATTATCGCAATGGCATGAAAAGCAATTCATCAAATCTAATTTAAAGGCGATGCCCCCGCAAAATAAAGAGTTTGATCAGTTGTCTGAAATCTCACAAGATTATTACACGGGCACAGATATTTCCTGTTACAAGCGACATTTTCATCTCACCCGAGACATCATTACTCTATAGAGAAGACTGTGTCTATCCTCGTAAAGGGATCGGAAACGGGTTAGAAACAACCGACCTATTAGTATGAAAATGAAGATTACACATGTTTCTGTCTGCGAAAGCTTTCTCTTGCCATTGCCTAAGGTACGATTTTCATTTTCTTTTTGGGGAAATTATACTGCTATCTCTGACAGCCGCTTATAAATTAACTTCAAGTCCATGCAAAGTTAACGCCAGCCGTTAGAAACAGTTACGGAGTTAGGCTTCAAATGTTATTAACTTTCTCCCTGCTAAAAACCCCATTTCCTGGTCAGATGGGATCAATATAGACTTTCATCCATGAATACCAATATGTCCCTAAATGAGCATGTGTTAAAGGTAAAACAGAGAAGGATATGGCGTTTTATACGGTGTTTCACGGTCGGACACATGAGATTGTCTTTTACGTAAAGGGTTGTGATTTGAATACCACCATTGTTTTTGATGAAATCACCGAGTGTGTATCATATTTCTGGTAAAGTTGTGTATGAAGAGTGTACTATAATCACTGACTAAATTCACTATTCGAATTCATCCCGTGTGGGCGGGACCTTTATAAAGTTCAAAAGTTTCAAGTCGAACGGTTTGTCATTGCCTCGTTCAGCTCTATGTATGAGGCAGTCTTTCCGCTACGACAAGCAACACCATAATATTGTCTATCTGTGTGTCGGTGAAGTTTTTGACTCCCTATTTTTTAATCTAGGTCATTCATGGGTCCTGATGTATATGGGCCTTCCTGCAAGGCGATCTGCACTGCACTCCATCCGGGATGTTGCCGCTACTGAGGATTTGCGCTTGTTTCTCAAGCACTACGAGGTTTCGATCGCCAAATGTATTCTTAGCTGATCTCATTTTTAGAGGAACGCTGTAGGTTCTCTTTATCGTATGGTAAGAACGATACATATGGATTGTACTTATTAGATAGATTCACCCTTTTTAAAAATAAATATGAAAATTTACGCCTTTATTAATGATTATCTATGAACACAAATTTAATTCACAGGACCATTTTCAATCCCTATTTACGTACATACAGAGGCACATGTTACAAAATCCGCCTTATTGTATCGCGTGCTATCGATTTATATATTCTCTTTAAGTTTAATCATAAAATGAGGTCAGATGAAATCTAGCCTTGAACTAGTGTATGATGATGTGAGACATCATCTATAGCTCTGTGAACGGATCATGCACCACAGCTTGCACCCGGGCTCTTGCTGTAACCTCCCACTCTAACTTAAACTACAGCTCAGTTTTGAAGGCAATTAATGTACAACGTTAATGCCTGGGTGCGACATGTTGCCGACCGTCATTGAGAAGTTTACTGGATGTGTGCCAACTCTAAATTCTTCTATATTTCTTTTTTATATATATTAACTATTTCATTTTCAATTAACTGAACACTAAAATAGCTTCTGTCCTTCTCTAAATTCATATCACACATTTGAATCATATAATAAGAACCTTTGCTATGATTTCAGCAATATTAAGTTACTTCATGAAAGGACTACGGGCGTTTGATTCTGGTGACATTTAAATAGCGGATGTGACAACATGGATCTACAGACCAGCTAACACACCCAGTAAAATATTTGAGCAAAAGCTGCTGTTAAACAATGGCATTTCTTGTAAACGAAGCCTCTCAGTTGGTATGACGAAACAAATTTATTTCAGCAAAAGAAAGTTATTAAACTGTTCAGGGAAATATTTGACAAATCACACAAGTGCTATATATATATATACGCTTTCTCGTATCGCTACTTCGTTTCGCTGCCTCGCTACCTCTCATCGCTGTCTTGTATTAGAAAGGTCGAGGTAGTGAGACGTCCTCTATCGGCTTCCATAGGAGGGGGCGACCCAAAAGTACAACAACCACATGAGTAAAAAAATGTCAGCTGATTGACTGTTGGTTTAACTCATTTTATCTTAAAAGAGATATTATTGAAACTACTTAAAAAGTAACAACATCTGTAATTTGTATGCATATATGCTTGTCTACCACAATTTCAATACTTGCTGCATGGATAAAATCTACAGACTGAATATTCTCAAGTCCGACATATATCACTGCCAAGTTTCCTCCAAAAACACATTGACATCAAATAGGTCACAGGGTAAATTTTCGCGGTAAGGGGTGACCTTTTATACCACCAGATAACATTAACACAAAACTTAAATAGTTTTTTACATTAAGCTGTAAACGTCTTCGTATTTTTCAGCATTTTATTGTCCCTGTTTCTTAAATTTGGTTATTATCGATGATGAACAAATAACAATTACTCCCCATTTAGTGGAGCTACCCCCGGCATTAAATTAATACACATCAAGTCAACTATAGTGATGCAATTCATTTTCTTTCATCACTATTAATTATCACCAGTAAGGTCCTATAACCCAAGAGGTGTAACATATAGAACGATTATAATCAACATCCTGAAGAGAATAGCCGAGGAGAGGATATAGGGTGATGTTGGACATGTGCGCAAGTACTTCGGGCCGTATACTGTATGGCGAACGCGTGTGATGATTAAGGCAATGATGAACTTGTCTTACCAATAAAGGTCATGTATACACGTTGTGTTTTAAACTTCGTCAGTTGGCATACAATAAGAACAGGCTCTTACCTATATAGAACACGAGATACAGTCACAACATAAGAATCCATTTCTAGTAACTGGATATTAGGTGTCAGGCTAGTGGAACGCGGTTCGTGAGAGAACCAGTGATAACCAGCATAGTATAGAATAGTATAGTAGAAGATTAAGTGTCGCTCTGAGCCTATTTAAGGTCACGTTAACACAGACACGTAATTCTACATTCTTAGTCGACGAATGGGAGCGGATGCGTTCCATTTACGCTATAGCGCGACGGTCACGGCACGGCCATATCAATCTTATCATTGTGGGTTATGGATCCGGATGATATGGTTATGGATTTGTGGTGAAGAAAATCGGAAGCTCAACCACATTTCACTATAGGTACATTCCAGATTATCTTTTAATAGTGGTTGGTTTGTCTGATGTCGCCGTTTCCATGAAATTTGGTGTCATACTGGTGGTCCAGGCTTTACGACTTCCGGTCCGCCGTATTTCCGGTCCTCTGTACACACAGACGCAGAGACGACTTTGTCCTTATTCAGAATAACGATAGTGCGTGTTATAAAAGTCATATTAGTAATAATGTAACTCTAGAATATTTGCCAGTGGTACAATTCGCTTCACTACGATATATAGACATAAACGGGATTGATAAAACGAAATACAAGTTAGCAGTCCTCGGAGTAAAAATCTGCGTTTTCGCCTATTACTTCTTTATAATATACTCCTGTAAAAACTAAACGCAGTTGTCCATAAAATGTATATTACACCAACAGGTTAATAGTTGATATTCTGTATCTATATTAAATTATCAAATGTGTAAAAGGTTCACAACTTTACACTTGAAGTATCTTTTCAATACTTTATACTAGTAGAAGCCCTGGTCATTAACGCCGTAGGTTAGAGTCAGCTGTCCTTTCATCATCTGGGATTTTAACTCAGTCGATTTGTCAGGTAACCAATCATTTAAATAATAAAAGTGGACGGTCAAATTCCTTTATTATAGTTTTTGTAAATAAGCCTGCTTTAATTCTAGTCAATCAGGATACTTAAAATATACTTCACTACTTCATTTATACTGGGATTATGCACCGCCAGATGGTCGTATATTAACGCTCAGTCAATATAAAGTAGTGGCCTTTTAAAAGCTAATTTTTTTCAATACGTGCTGGACAACTTTGCCTTCAGTCTGTGTCTTAAGACAAATTTTCAAACATTTAACGATGCATCGAGTGCTTGGCTGAGATTCATATGTATGCATCGCCACTATTCATCATATTTTAATTGTTTCCAGTGTATAGTTTATTCGCATGTATGTCTTTAATGGCTACGTGATTTCACGTATAATACTTCTGTTCGTTGGATGGTTCAATAGGGACTGAGTCAGACCATAAAGATGTCCCAGGCACGAATACATGTTGACTCGACAGAAACGGACTTCTTGAAACACTTGAGGGCTTCTGGAGCAGGTGCGATGAACAAGTTCACAACATAGCAGTGCAAATAGCAAAACGGATTTTTACAAGAAGATGTGGTTTGATTGTCACCGTTACTGGGCACTGAACTCGTCGTCCGAGTCGTGGATAAGGAACCATGGGTGTAGCTTTTTCTCCCTCTGCACAGATACAAAAGTGGCCCATTTACATGGTTGTTATAACGTCACTACGTAAAGTTAGCGCCAATGCTGGGGAAGGTGGGGGTGTTGAGGGAGGGGGGTTTTGAGGGGGGTGTAATAAGCAATGAAATTATGGACGCTTGTGAGAGAATACATAACGTGACAGCAAAGAGCTAAACCAACAATAGAGCGGATGTGTTACAGTTGCTTGACGTCGTCCTATTGCTTCCTAAGATACGCACAACTGGCTTGTCCTGGAAGTAATATCAAGGCGTTATATAATAACACAAAGAGCGCCCGCCTCAATCCTTGGTTCCCGCCGTTTGGTGGACCTTGGTGACAATACAAGCGGTGGATGGCACTTTTGGTCTGTCGTTTTATGACTATGAATTGAGAATGGAACTGATGATATAAACATTTTTTTGTAAAAAGTTCAAGCCCAGCTCATGCTGGCTTCCTCCCACCATAATGCTGGCAGTCGTCCTATAAGTGAGTTACTCTTGGTTACGGTATAAAATACCAATCAAATAAATAAACTGAAATACCAATCAAATAAATAAATAAATATATCAGCTTTAAACACTGTTTATGTCGCTTGGATTCACGAGCACGTGGTTAACCCAATGTATCACAAAACCTCAGTGCACGGAGATCAGTCCTTTTAAATGCGAGGCATAATTTTGTTATCACGTATTTAGTGTCTTTTCCAAAGTGCAGAAGTGAATCTTTGCAAACAAAAACTGCTTATGTACTGCTGATATACTGCTCATGAGCGACATCATAAGTAAAAGCGACATCATAATTGTGTAATTCTTGCACTATTTCAGTATTCAAAGAGAGGAAATATATAATGTGACACGAGAAGCTTGCACCATGTTGAAAGAGAAGGTTAAATTATGAGAATCATGGGAACTATCGCGGGCCGTGCTCTGGTGAAAGGAATCTCAAGCGTTTTTTTTTCCTAGCGACTCGGAAGCAGTTAAGTCCACAAATTACCTTCTTGACTGGCTGAAAATAAAACCATACTGAAAGGTTTAAGAATGTAAACAGTTACTATGATCGATGCGACATATGTTTGTGGTTTAGCAGTTCCCTGGTCTGTAAAGAGCTCCATATCGAACTTACTTGTCATTCTCTTTTTCTTTTGATGTAGAATATATATATATATATATAGTATGCTACATTTAAGACAAGCTACCAACAATCGTTTAACGCCCATCAGTTATCATGTCTTTGAAAGGTAAACTCTCATTTCTGTGATGGCAATTTTAGACATAAACACACAAAAGTCCCTGGCCAAGTAATACATGCACCTGTTGTGCATATCCAAAGGACTAGTATTAGCTAAGTGAAAACATCTTTATGTTGTGAGTTGTGAGACAGTATATGGAGCACACTTCAGGCAATGATTTTATGTAAAACTGGTCTTATGACGTGCAGGCAAAAAGGGAACAAGACACAAATAACCACCAATTATGTACCGACTTTTATGTGTATTTTCTTTCGCGGAAGCATTCACTAGGTAATTCCGGTATGTTTGGAATGTAACAGCATTTAACTGAGTCTATTTTCAAGATGTTTTTAAGAATTTTTCCGGTATATTAAATATAGTTACCCAGTGCTCCACTGATTTGATCAAGGCGACGAAACAGGTGTTTGTTTACAAACTGTTAACATACTCCGGATTAATAATCGCACGGCCAGTTTCCAAAAACATCGTTGAACACGACGAAAGTAAGACATTAAAACGGCTATACTAGTAGTTGTTACGTTGGCCGGTTGTCTGTAGGTGTTCAGCTTTTGTCAATCTGGTGATTCAAATCACTAGTAGCTGTATGTTTGCAGGTGTGTAGCTTTTCTCAATCTGGTGATCCACATCACAAATAGTTGTGTGTTTGCAGGTGTTTAGTTCGTGTCCATCTGGTGATCCAAATCACTCGTAGCTGTATGTTTGCAGGTGTTTAACTTTTATCAATCTGGTGACACAAGGAATGTTCTAAACGCGTAAATGTAACCGACATGAAAATGAGGTATCATACTAGTTTATGAGACGTTGTTAATCAAAAAAGTATGTCACAATTTAGTTTTGAATTGTAGCTGTTAACATGGCGATGTAATTGAACACGATGCGTATGAGAACACTATAGCCTTGTGGAAGTTACAGAAAAAGACTGTTTCTGACCTCGATGTTTCCATGGTGTTACAGGGATTAATGTTTGGCATTGTGATACAATTTAGAACATTTACGTTTTATATAAATGAAATGTGGAAAAAGGTCGGCTGTAAGAATTATTGCATTTGCGAGAATGTATGTAACATTTTTGAACATTCAAACTTTTTTCATCTTATTCCGAATGTCACATAGTCATATTTAACTTATGAGTATATGCACTTAACTATATTTATATGAAGGCATCAGAATTTAAGGTTTTTAAATATTAAAAGTATGAAAAGCATTCTCTGGGTCATATCCTTTGACGATTATAACTTAATTCTCTTAAATTCTCTCATTAAATTACAGAACAATTACAATAGTAAATGAGTGTGGGATGGATATTGGTTTAAGAGAGCTATTATACCCTTAAAGTAGTTTCTCACACCCACATATGTACACCATGGTGTACATGTACAAACACATAACTCTTTCCCCTCTCTTATCCGCACCCCCAATACTTGACATGACAAAACATTTCCGTAGTACACGCGTCTAAACTTTAAGAATGCAAAGTGCGCGACAGCGTAAGAATGTGTTGAGATAGTTCTCGGCTTTTCTAGAGAATGATCTAGCGTACACTACTATTTTCTACAGTACAGGTTAAATAGCTTTGAGGTTGGGCGGCAAGTTCCTCCTTTATTTTCTGTTAGTACTAGGAGACAGATGTGGTTATAGACGGAGAACATGATGATTCATAACTCACTCGTCCTCTGTGATAAAGTCAACTTTTCGCAGGAGTTTTCCGATTAAAGGCCGAGTGAAGGCCTCATCAAAGCCACCTAAGCTTGACCTACCTAGACGTTGCGACATTATACCTCTCGCTGCCTAATTGTTTCTCCTGTTTATAGACGCTTTTTTAACCTGAAAACCACTTGTCACGATATATTAGTAAATGCCATAGATCGCTCCTTTCTAAGGAGACTTGTTATTTTTTCTACGCGAACAAGACGTCACAAATAAGACTGTGTTTATTTGTTAATCATCTTTTTGGAATGGCGGTAAGTGTGGGAAATGAACGATCCAAATAAATGTGGACAATTATGGAAAAGCCTCAGGAATGTCTAAACCGCTGTCTGGATGTAAATTCCAAAGCATTTTTACTGTGTCATCGCATTTAGACCACATACTTACTATATATATATTGTAACGTACCAACATTGCTTAAACTTTTTAGGATGTCTTTTATACACCGTATAAATTAACCTCCATTTAGACACAGACGCAAAAACCTTTTCCTTTACCTTTAATAATAAGTCAACAATCAGAAGGAGCAAATACAAGAGAAGTTTCGATAGTGTGTGTCAGTAATATCCACACATTATTCTGTAGGTTGGGAGACGTTTAACATTCCTTCCTACTCCTCCAGTTTTAACGACAGCAATGGTTAACGTATAGATTAAGAAATTATGTACGGAAGTCATTATCCGATCGATTTGAAATAACGTGTCAACGACTTAAATATGATTCATTTCAAATGAAATGGGTAATTATGTAGCATTCAAGTGTTCAGAAATAGGAAACAAATAACAGTATATCAAATTGTAAGGTGTCAGTTTCAATTGTACAGCCTGTAGATACACTTACAATTGACTATAGATTTCGAGGTAGATATCGAATATTTTATGCCGGTCAGCGAATTAATGAATAGCGACAGATGCACGCATGGATGGATACCACACACCAAACCGTGAATGGGGACTTCTCATTCACAAATCTGGCCCAGGATGTGTTTTTGTGGGCCAAACAAGGAAAGCGGCTAACTTTAAATTACATGCCGCCAAATTTGTGACTTCCATCACATGTTTTTTTCCCGCTAACGCATTTTTAATCAGCAATTAATCACATTTTTTTCAGTCACTGAACGGTCATAAGCAAAATCCATTTGTAGTTAATTCACTGACGGTAGAGATGAAAAAAGAAAGATCAAAGAGAGAACTGTGTCGGGATATGCATAGTTTAGAAAACACCCTTGTGAGATTTGCCACCGTTACCCCTTCTGTGTGGTTAATCTTACTGGTTTGTAATAAATGATCGTTTAAGTGGTTGCTTAATAAAAGCGTATTAAGAAAGGCATTCACACATGAGCGATCTAAGATATACTGAATCAAGATCGTTACAGGTAACAATAATTTTTTAAGACACCATCTCCCTGACACAAGTGAATTAATGACCACAGTTTAACTCAGGTGTGTTTTTTGTCTGTCTGAAAAATTGTAGTCTGTGAGAGTTGGTCACTAAGACTTCTACAAAGGTTTTGGTTTCCCGCCCGATGTCTTTGATGTGAAGCTTTGAAGTACCGGCTTGATCGTTCGACTTTTATTCTCAGAGATGGTCTTTATGTGAATTCGTGACAATAAACCTATACATAAATACTAACCACAGGTACATCATAACCTATTAGAAATGCATGGTTATAACCTGCAAATTACGCTACACATGTAACCCTATTACAATTCCAAAAGTCCAGGAAATGAAAAATTCAGAAACGCGGTACCAAATACTGATAAATCGCTTAGTTAAAGAAATATTATTGGATTATGCAAATATCTCTATGTACATATATGTCTAAAGTATTTGAATATGATTTGGGAGTCTGTAGAGGTTCGTTGTTCTACTAATGAACATATGATTTCAGCCATACCGACGATGCTATACTATTGTATAATAAGGGTTGCCCAGGTACAAATATACCTGTGCTACTACAGCAATGTGGTTTGGTGTTAAGGTATAAATTCAATAAGCACTAAAATTCAGATTGTTAACATTTGATAATGATTGCCTGATTATCACTGTGTTTGAAGAAAAGATGACAAATCTTTGTGTGGCACACACTAAATTGATAACTGGAAAATCACCGACACGCATCCGTTTTCTTCACAGAATTTTACAACCGAACTTAACAGCCTATATATTAGTTAAAACTTAAGTGAGGGAAACGGGACAGTGGCCTAGTCGTTGCTGTGAGTTCAAGTGCATCTCATGCTGGCTTCCTCTCCGGTTGTACGTGGGAAGGTCTGCCAACAACCTGGGGGTGATCGTGCGCTCTGCCTGGTTTCCTCCCACCATAATGCTGACCGACGTCACAAAGTGACATATTCTTGGGTAAAACAGTAACTAGGTAAATAAAAAACCTGAAACAGACACTCGCATTGTCATAATGATTCCAGGTAAACGCCTTAAAGTTGCTACACAGTAAAACATTCACCGCACTCTACTGTGCAGTTACTGCATTGTATTGACCAGAAACTAATTGTCGATGGTGTTGCTCACAATCGCACAGTATTGCTCACAATCGCACAGTATTGCTAACTTTCTAACGTACTATGCCTTTACATTGCCCTACTATAAGGTTTATCACTGTACCGTGCTGCCATTCACTGTGCGCTACTGTCAAACAGTACTTAGCTACTGCCGCTCAGAACCAAGCTAATACCAAACAGTATTGAACCTCTGCTGCACAGTTCCAAGCCAATGCCACACAGTACTGAGCCAGTGCCGCTCAGAACAATGCTAATGCCAAGCAGTACTGAGCCTCTGCCGCACAGTATCAAGCCACTGTCACACAGTACTGAGCCACTGCCGCTCAGAACAATGCTAATGCCAAGCAGTACTGAGCCTCTGCCGCACAGTATCAAGCCACTGCCGCACAGTACTGAGCCACTGCCGCTCAGAACAATGCTAATGCCAAGCAGTACTGAGCCTCTGTCGCACAGTATCAATCCACAGCCACACAGTACTGAACGTCTGCCTTACAGTACTAATCCACAGCCACACAGTACTGAGCCTCTGCCGTATAGTACCAATCTAATGCCATACAACGCTGAACGTCTGCCTTACAGTACCAAGGTAATGCAAAACACTACTGAACATCTGGAGCACAACATCAAACTAATGCTAAACAGTACTGAACTTATGCCACACAGTACCAAGCTGATGTCACACAGTACTGAGCCATTGCCACAAAACCACTGTCGCATACTGCTGAGCCACTGTCACACTGTCCCAAGCCACTAACACATAGAACTGAACCTCTGTTGCATAGTACTGAGCTACTGCCATACAGGACTAAGCCACAGCCACTGCCACACACTACTTAGCAACTGGCACACAGGAATGAACCACTGCCACGCACTACTTAGCAACTGACACATAGAACTGAACCACTGCCACGCACTACTTAGCAACTGACACACAGAACTGAACCACTGCCACGCAGTAATTATCCACTGACTCACACTACTAAGTGACTGACACATAATGCTGAGTGACTGACACACAGTGCTGTGTGAATTACACACAGTGCACCACTGTGCACAGTACTGAACCACTGCTGCGCAGTACTGAGTCACTGTACACAGTACTGAGTCATTGTCATACAGCACTGAGACACCACCTCACAGTACTGAGCAACTGTCTCACAACACTGAGCCACTGTCATACAATTCTGAGCCACCCTCACACAGTAATGAACCTCTGCCATACAGCACTGAGCCACTGGTACACAGTACTGAGCCACTATCGTACAGTACTGAGCCACTGCCGCACAGCACTGAGCCACTTAAACACATTACCGAGCCATTGCTGTGCAGGACTGAATCACTGCCATACATTACTAAGCCATTGTCACACATTACTGTGCTATTGTCGCACAGCACTCATTGCACAGCACTGAGCCACTTAAACACAGTACTGGGTCAATGCCGTGCATTACTGGGTCATTGCCGTGGAGTACTGAGTCACTGCCACACAGTACTGAGTCGCTGTCACACAGTACTGTGGAATTGTCGCACAGCACTGTCACTGCCACACAGCACTGAGCCACTGCCACACAGTACTGAGCCACTGCCACACATTACTGAGCAACTGTCACACAGCACTAAGCCACTGTTGCAAAGTACTAACCCACTGTTGCACAGTATTGAGTCAGTGACACACATTAAGATAATTCTGATGCAAAGTACTAACCCACTGCCGCACAGCACTGAGCTAGTGACACACAGCACTAATCCAAATGTGTAAGGCAAGAAAAAAAAACCTTTTTGGCCCATTTGATTAAGGCGCAGTTCCACGCAGAGCCGATTCAAAAATTCTTAAGCCTTACTGAAGTGCGGTCCTGAGCGCCTTTGAAATACATAGATAAATTAACTTAGAAATGCGAAAAATAATGAACATGAATGTCACAAAGACTGTTGTGTAGTAAGTTGAAAGAAAGTTTCATCGCAGTTAAGACGACAGTAATGCAATAATGGGTGATCAAAACATTTTCCATAGTAACACCACCAACGCCAATATCTTAGAATACGATACTGAAACCCACCTTCGGTGTACTCTTAAGCTCTTTGGCTATTTACGGCACCAAGTGCCAATAACCACGGATTTCTCTCAAGTGAACAGGTAATGCTTTATTCTCGACAAAACAGAGGTTAGTTTGGCGGTATCACGCCCTCGTGTGTTTAAATAGAGTCAAGTGAATACGAACACCAATTAGTAGGAACAGTTCCCAGCACTCTCCACCGCAGCGGAATGGTTGTCCAACTACAGGCTGGAGACTGGGGCAACACACTCTTCGATCAATATTAATCACCAGAAGGGTATGGCAAGACAATCGAAATTCAACACCATCGGGAAATTACACAGCTTATTGTATTTGTACGATGCGTGGGTGGCCGATTTATGCACTTCCGGTGGTTTTAGTAAATGCATTCAAAAGGATGGCGTAAACACTTGAAAAATGTCGTCCAGATCATTGTCGTGATGCTTATTGTTGTTAGGCGGAATCGAAGGGGTGGCTGAGCCAAGCAAAATGTTGTTAACCACGCCGACTGGTCAGGAACACGAGCGAATCTAGATATTAAGTGGAATTAAATGGTCTGTAGAGTCAACCAACATCGGATTGTCTACAAACCTGGCATTATCGTATCAGTATCGAGGAAGGCTGACATTTCAATTGCCATAAATCATACCTGGTGAATTAAGCCAGACTGGGATTGTAGGATAAGCCGATTCCCGAAGGAGTACAGTGTACCAAATTACAGAAATTCACATGTCCTGGTTATTTCGACCTAGCCGTCTACAGATACATATCCATACATTTATGATTACATATATATATATTTTTAAAAGAAACCTTTGCATGGGAAGTGATCCTATGTAAAGCTACACTACAGCATAGAGAATAAATCCATGCCGAACAGCGACGACAGTGTGATAGCTGGGGGAATGGTCAGAAGTGGCCGGTGAAACCTGATCCTTCTTTCACTTCACCTCAGTTAGGATTTTATTATAACTGTGCATATAAGTCTCTACACGTCCTCTAGCAGCATGTGACTCTTTCAGACTTAAATTAGTTTCACGATAGTTATAGGTTACGGAATATCAGTTTAGAAGTGGGCATTGTGCCCATTCCTTTACCTATACAGAAGTTAATGTTTCAAAAGGTCACGAGCTTTCGACAACAGTCCACAGGAAACACACCTCTGCTCGTGTGGGTAGTCTATAGAGTTTCAATTGAGTAACTACATGTTCGAAACAACTCTCAAAAAGCCTTTTGAGAGGTTATCTATTTATTTATTTCTTTATTTAGAGAATAATTGCATGGTATCGTTTTTAATGTGGCTTTTATAGCCCTTGCGCCGGAGTAAATGATGAGTGGAGTACAAAGCCGTCTCATTTTTATCACTTGCTATTGAGCTGCATGGTAAGTGACCAGACTAGCGTGCTATTATATTACGATTTTTAATGAAACTTAAATGTGACATAGTCAGGAATATCCTCGCATTCTGTGTACTTTAAAATAGCCCAAATAACCATTTCGCCTCCGTATTCAAAGAAATTGATACTAGGTGTCATTGTTGTATATCGGTTATGTAATTGATATCAAATGGCAGATGACTATAGCTTATATCATTGCTATCACAAGAATAGAGCTAGTCTCAGCGGTTAGCCTTTATTATCTCTCTCACTCAAATGTCGCGTTTACTAGATCTAAATACAGTTTTAATGCATTCTCCCATTGTGGAAATACCAAATGACACGTCTCATACAGTCTTAGTCATACAATACTAAGTAAGAGATTCCAAAACTTTATGAGGACTGTTTTATTGCATTTATATGCTCCCTAAGGGTTACTTAGTCCATCTGAGGTCGATTCCACAAAACCATTTCTGACTTAAGTCGAAGGTTAAAACCTCCTCATAAGATTTTTTGGTTACCTGAAACGGAAATCCTAACTGAAATTTTGACAGATTTACCTTAAGTTAACATTGAATTTATAAACAAAATTTTATTCTCTAGGGCCCAGAAATTAGCCCTAAAATGGCCGTGTGGAGTCGGCCCGAGGTCTTGTCGAGTGGTCTCAAGAGCTTGCCTTCAGTTACTATGACACACGAGGTGTGGGTTGAAACTCGGCCTCACTCTTCGTGGCATCTTGGTGACAATAAGATATCGATGATGTTCAAAGGACTGTTTCTCATAGTGATACGCTCTTTGAAGGCCTCTCGTGTTCCGCCAATGTGGCCCATTAGTATACCGTGCCAAAATTCTTAATCGAAGCTTAATCGAACCGTGTCAGAGCGGCTTCAGTGGAATAAGGCCTCATACAGTATTAGGCCGGTGTCAGAATAAGGTTATAATTAAGCAGCTTGAGCATTATTTTGAAACAACAAACTATAAACATTCAAACCATTTCAGTATTTCACATCATACAGAATACACCACACATAAATATCTTAAATGGTTGCTAAATGCTTAGTCCCATGGATTAAATTTAATAAAAAAAAGTTAGAATCTCAAATTGAACAACCTCTAACAGAACTACGCCGTGGGGAGAGTGGATAAGAAAAGTGAGGGAGGGGAAATCGGATGCGATTATTTTTTGCCTCTTGACAAACTTATTGGTGTTAATAACTCAGAAAATGATGCGCCGTGTGGATCAGCGTGTTTGGATTAGAACACGCAATTGCAATTGTCTTTTGTATATAAGAAACATATAGTCACTTTCACCGGTTAATTTCGTCACAGAATAATGTTTGCCATTAGGTGTAATGCACTTTAGTAGCTGTATCCTCGTAGATATCAGTTTACTATAAAGTTTATACAGCATGCCACAGTGAGAAAACAACATGCCAGCAAATCGTTATCACAACACCTTTTTCATAATGTCTACACTACCTAAAATTCTATTTGTCGAACCTAGCCGAAGGTGTTTGATTTCAGCCAATAAGAGTACAATCGCAACGCTTATCTGACGTTATATCGCCTTCGCGGGAGAGCAGACCATTGACGTGTGGAAAGGCACTCTGGGGAATTGTGAATGCAATAAGCAGCGGAAGTACCAGACAAAACACGGTATTATTGCTTTTGTTTCGAAATGGTAATTTTTAATTTCTGCACAGGATTGCTGACTCCCACGCAGTAAGAAATAACTTTTGTATGAGTAGAATATAGGTGAGCTGAATTAGGCCTGGGAACAGGTGGAGGGTAAACACTGGAGTGGCCGGGGTAGTCAGAAATAGTAGCGCCAATCGATATGGCAACACAGACGTTATAAATCTAACACCAGTAATAGTCTAACACCGATCGAGCTTTTTTGTTTGCTTATTTCCTATCACGGCATGTTTATCGTATCGTTATGAGAACCTATCAAATGATGCTTAACTCTAACCAAACCAGCACAGCTGTAAAAAGTTCCTAGGGCCCACTGGGATATAATATATAGGGCCCAATAACGTCATATTGTATCGATTTTTCGAAGTCCTTCAATTCAACTGTTTGTTCCACATTACACACACCCAGGATGAATGAGCCATCCCCACCATGACTGGGTGTAAAGTCATACAACACAATTATGCAAATTAAACTTCAACAAAATCTTGCCAACGTCTTTGATACTAGCAGAAAATTCAATATTTTGTCCTTCTTTGTGGCTAAAGGGTTATATGTGACCAAATGCGAGTCACTACATTGTCCTATCTGTTTATTTCACTTATTTTGTTGTATGCTTTATCAAGTGTTCCAAGCCTTCAGACCTTGACAATTCAGTCATTCCCATATGTCTATCTATGCACTCTCTACACAGCAAAAACCAAAAACACATATGAATGTAGTATGTAATGTTAAAGAGACGCGTTTTCCACCGGAAGCAAAAATCAGGTTTCATATAAATTACTCAGCCAGCTGTCGGCAAACCTTTATAGACATTTCATTAAACCGCCATCGATCGAGTGATGAAATTAACACGTCACTCGGTAGCAACACAGTTATCACAGGAATGTCAAACAGCTCGTTTACCCTCACATTAACGTATCAGGGTAGTTCTCAAAGGCAATATTGAGCACGGCGTATACAAGGTGATAAAATGGATTGACTGACAAAAGACACAATCGCTTTTTTATATAGATGTACACTTCTCTGTTGGGAGTATTATAGAAAATGGAGTCTCCTCCCGTGCGCCAGAGTGCACTATATTGATCAAATAGACCGGAAGTTCTTGGCTTCCGGAAAATCAGAGCTGTCTGTTGGTTGCCACGTTAATAGCTTGTTTTGTATAATTAGAATGCTTACACAAACCAGTCACTCGTGAACTTTTTTCTAAGGAAACAGAGGATTGATCCCGTACAGTTCACGCGACACCATAAAGTTATATGCCACCCACGAAAAAACATCTGAGAGTAGTCCTTCGGTCATAGTGACATTGCGTGAATGACATGATGGCTGAGGATCAAACAAAAATGCTCTCCGATTGGTTAACAACTACCAATAAGGGAAACGGGATTTCCTGTTCATAGAAACATGGCACGGTAACACGTTAATTATTACCAGTGTTAGCTTGATAACGATTTTCTGGTTTAAAATAACTCGGTGACATTTTTGTTGCGTGGTGGCTGTTATGAGAGCTCTTAAGGTTTCGCAAGTAATGAGTGGTTTACCTTATACACCTGTCGCATTTAATCCTGCTCAAACCCCCACGAAATTAACTCATCAAATTAACTGCAATCGGTAACTGCACCCATCTTAAATATTGCATTTCATTCCGCCCATACCATCAGGTTATTTGAAATACTTGTTATATATAAACGACTGGTACATCCAGCGACACTTCACTTTTACACCCGTGGCATGCAAATATAACTCGTCAGTCTTATTTGTACTCCTAGAATGTTGTTTAATGATAATGCCTACCCATCACACAAATGAATTTAATTCAATATACTTGTTAGCAAACTACACACATAGTGTGCAATAATAGCACTGGAGCACAAAGTAAAAGATGTAAGCAGATTCAAATATGTTTCGTGTGAGCTATTTCTAGTCACTGTATTGTAAAGGTGTGTATTTAATAAATGTTAGTGGGACGTTCGGGGGAGGAAGGAGGCGTTTTGGTCAACAGCAGAGACAGAATGTGTAAGAATGTTGGTGAACCGCCTTTGTGAGCGCAGTGACCGACAGTTAAGTTTTCTTTACTTAGAATGTAAATTTTCAGCGGTTGAATTCAACAAAGGCTCCTGGTTGGTTGAGTGAATGAAGAAACTCAGAAAGAAGGAGACCATCCTGAGTATTTCGTCGGGTATTGTCAAATTTGTTCATGGTTATATATTTCACGAATACGTTAGTTTGGCAATAAGGAAGTTTGCAAAAAAGATGTAATGCTTTTAACATGCCACTTTGTAAAATCATTTAGCTAATAGCGAACTATTAGTGTTCAATCCCAGAGGAAATTGCAGCGATATATTACCTGTGTGTGGCATGGTTTTTTCATGCAACCGGGGAGGAATAGTAAGTTATTGAAAACAAATCAACAATTCTCGAATAACTTGGTTGCCAGCTTATAGCATGGATCGTTTGTATATCTGCCTGTGACCGTTGGAAGAAGAAACAATAACAGGTCAGGATTCAGATTTTGTTCCCGTTTTTTGCGTATTATTTTGTATCCCATAGTTAGGACAACCTTAAAAAATTGTGGGCGGCTGATCAGCGACGAAGAGGAAACGTTGCTGCCTAAATACCCAAATTTTATCAGAATTTCGAGAAGATTCCATACGATTATTATGCGGATCTGGGAAAGCTGTAAAGGTCAAAAATTGATGATTATCTTTAAATGGCGTTCCGTGGGCCTTATTATGGCTGTCCTGTCGAGCCTCGGGCCTTTCTTCCCCCAGTGCCTTGTGTTAGCCCGCTATTACCTGCTTTCATTTGACATTAGGAAAGCAGGTAATGTGTTAAGGAAAGTGTCTTTATTGTCATCGTTTTTGTATTAAGGTGAGACATCAGCGTTTTCTAGCGGATGCTGTAGCGCCCAAAAAAGCCTCAAACGGGCAGCCTCAAGCATTCCGATGGACATCCAAAGCGCCATGGTGGAGCTAACTGGAACCATACCACCCCCGCATGTCAGAGGTCGTTGACGTGTACATGGCCTATTATTCTGTGTCAGCGAATATAGGTCTTCGCCGGCAGTAGAATTTTGCGCTAATGTGGAATGTCACCTGTGGTAATATGACTGGTCCCCGCATGCAGTAATCAATACGGAAGGAACCTTGTGTCTGATTTAACCGTGGTCATTCTGATCTATACGCACAAACTGATCATAAAATGGCCAGCAAATAGCAAGGCCTGTCAACGCTCAATTGGGATTTAATGCATTATTCCTAGAAGTCAAGGCGATTTAGACGTTTTGCCACAATTTATTAGTTAATCGCGATGTAATCGATTGCTTAAAATGAAAATAGCTCTTTGTTTCAGCCGTCTATTAGAGAGGAACAAATTACTTTAGTTAATATATTTCTCCCCAAACTGTCGCTTTTTTTTGTTAGACAAGAAACTGACGTGATAGTAGCTTCTCTCAGGAAGCATATTATATTCTGTATTATTTATTCATTGGAATTTAGATCTTTTGAACATATATAAGCATATTCGATTTCAGCCACGTAATCGTTGACTTCCATAGAAAGTTAATTATGAAATTGCCAGCGATGGCGATAAGTCGAGCCTAAACCGTGCCCAAATTCGATCAGGCTTCACGTCACGTCCCGCCCGCCCTTCGTTCTCCCGCGTGACGCCTAACAATGGGCAACCGATTCACCAGGGCTGGCGATAGAACGCTTCAAGAGATGTGCCCGAGAGCCCAGACATCATCTTCTAGATTGGATTAACGAGTCCCAAATCCTCGGATAAAAAACAAGTAGTGGGAACGGTTAAATGGCTAAGACACAGATAGGAAAGAATAGCATGGCTACACTCTTATTGAATTCCAACTGAAAGGGCCAACGGCGGTTCGTAGTTTCTTATTATGAATAATAACCGATAATATAAAACTGATTACTGCCTGATACGGTTATTTTGCATCAGGGCGGATAATACACCCCCGCCAAGTGTCATGGAGGCTCCGTGACACGGAAGAAGTTTGTTTTTAAAGAAGAAGACAGTCTGGAATTATCCAATATCAATGCAATTTGTCAACGGTTATATTTCTCGACATGACAGTAGTATACAGCAAAAAGCCACATTAATATTTCAGAATCGCTAATAGTTTCGAGCAAGATCACGCGAGACATGACGGGATTTGTGTCTGTCGTCTGTCTTCATTTTCTGCTAGACCAGTAATTTATAATAACTTCAATGTAACAATACGAATAAGTTGTCGAATTATAAAATGTTGGGCATATATCCTCGGAGAGTTAAGATAAACTTGTGCAACAAAAATAAGTATGAAAGTACATGAAAACATCACAGCATACAGCACTCATCAACGTTTTTCTGGCTCTCAATGAACTAGTCAAGGATATATCCAGCTTTTGACAACATCACTCACTTTACACAAGCGTTGCATCCCAACAAATTTTCTTTGCACAGATGCTCAATATCCTTTCGACATTTCTATTCTTTGATTATTTATAGTTTGGATTTACAATAAAATATTTGCTACATAGAAAATGCTTTGAAAGTGCTTTAAACATTCATTGTCTCTTTCCATAATCACTGAAAAGTGCTGACTCTCCCTTTGCATGAATCAGTCCTAATTTCAAACTGTGCGTACTTTCTTAGTTTTTTGGTTGTTTGTAGTTAACCGTGTTTTGTAAATAGATTATGGTTGACGGACTGTATATGAATGCTTGTTTCAACGGCTAGACCGATATTTGGGCACCAAGCACAATTACATGTACATTGCGTGGGTAGTGTTAGCCAGTTTATTTCCACTAGACTGACCAGCATAGATGTAAACAGGACACAAGGCAAATTAACTCCTTCATGCAAGTTCCGAACTGTCTGTGGCGGTAAAGGACAGAACAAGTAGCGTCTGTTGTGTTTATTTGTCTGCGATGAACACTAACTTGTTAAGATTTTGTGACCCTTGCCTGGAAGAAGATAAATTGAGCCTTATTTTGAGGACTTAACATTGTGATAGGGTAGCATTTTGGGCATGAATTTATTGGACCGTGGATAGATATGGTTGACGTCCAAATGGATGCTTCAGTTACCGGTCAACGTCAGTTTATTGGCCCTGTGCCAAAATATGAGCGTAAAAAACCTTAAGCTGGACACAGTATCAGGTATACAAATTGTCGAAAATTGTCGGATCTAAAAGCGTGAATCCCATAGACAGGCCGGCCGCGATTTTCATATTAGAGGGTATTTCTTCGCCTTCAGTGAAGCTTAAGTGACTTCTGACACGTAGCTAATTGCTCACGACCAAAATAAGATGCCACCTACCTACACATTATATATTCTCTTTTCATGACGAAAATAGAAAATCCTTCACACTCAAGTGCGCCAAAAAATTATTTGCACATTTGGCTAACGCCTGCGTCAAATGAATTTGTGTTGAGAGTGGCACTCAGGTAAATCTGTAATCCTATAAAGGTAACATCTGTGTGCTTCCCATAAACGGGTACTACATGCACTGAACCTCTGGGAGTCGTGAGCACTCAGACAATCTGCATGTCCGTCTGGAACATCTGAGATGACCGTCTTGCTATACACGAGCACGAATGGCTCCACTGCAGTGTGCAGAATTTGCCCAAAATCGCCCAGGGTTTGAGTCATTTTTTGATGCATTGCCTACCTTTCTTCGCCAGCGTAGGAGGCGTGGGCGTGTGGCTCGACTAAAGAAAATGTCAGTCTGGAAACTTCATGACATTGTTATTGAGATAAATGACTTCAGCCACGCCTGACCTGCTGCATGCTCAACAGTCCAGTATTAACGCAATGTATTAATTTTCTCTTGTAGTACATTTCCGCCCTTCTTAACGGAAGGAAGGGATCAGGGATGTTGGGCACGGAGCTGTTTATACAGAACTGGGCTGGTAACAATCTATTCCTCTGCAGTACGTGTTGGTTACAATCGGCCTTCTTTGTTTTGCGTTCTTGTCTGCATGCTTATAACTTGGCGGCAACAAAGACATGATCTTACTACATTGATCGGTATATATTTAGACTTTTAAATATACACGCGCAAATATGCCTGTTTTGGCTATATCCAAGAATAAGAGGCTATTTATATCTGTACTACCTGAGAGCTGATGCCACACAATAAATTTGACGTATTAAGCGCCGTAACGATCTTATTTCCATTTCCGGTAAACGTGAGCTATGAGTGTGAACTTATAGTCTTGCTTTCATGTATGAACGCACAACGATCTTTCCTAATTTAACAAAAGTTGAAAGATAAATTTTATGTTTACGTATATCTTGGATGTTAGACCTTTACCCCTACGATTGATTTCTTTTTCGTGACATGGTGGCTGTCGTCTCCAAACGAAGTCCAATGTGAATTGATCGCCAGGGATAATGTTGGTTTTCAATGTGACATGAGAGTATTGCACAACAATTTCAAGATGCCAAAAAGTATACACCTATTGATAAAATTTTGGGTTCAATTTCAAAATTATTTTTTAAATTCTTAGGTCGTTTGACATTCCAGGTCTTTTGTTTTTTAATGTTTTGTTTGTTAAATGACTAAGGTGGGTGGTATTTACAAGGGCATTCACAATTAAGCCATTTTCAATGAAGTATTAGACACGACCATCGTAGAGGCTTTGACTTCACTGAAATTATGTCTTTATTTGTGTAATGTATGGTTCAAGATTTGATTTTGCTTTCTTATTTTCCATGTGCTGAGGACAGGGTGAGCAGAAAGGAGTATTTTGTAGTCAAAGTTCTTCAATGGTCGACCAGCCCATCGCTTTAGCTATGTCACAGATATGTCCAATCGTCAGTACGGTATACGTTACATGTGCATAAGGTATTCGGTATAGGTTGCATATGCGTAAGGTATTCGGTATACGTTACATGTAAATAAGGTGATCGTTATACGCTACATGTGCAAAAGGTATTCGGTATGCGCTACATGTGCAGAGGATATTCGGTATACGTTACATGTGCAAAAGTTATTTATTATACGTGAACAGGTGTTCAGTATACGTTATATGTACATAAGGTATTCGGTATTCATTGCAAACACTGTATGATTTACCGTCACGTAAGGTATTCGGTATAAGTTACATGTACGTAAGGTATTTGGTATACGTAAAATGTACAGAAAGTATTCGGTGTACGTTACATGTCCAGAAGGTATTCGGTATACGTTACATGTGATTTAGGATGCGTTACATGTGCAAAATGTGTTCATTGAGGAACCACTATGCTGTAACATGCGACGTACGTTCTTAACATGTTCATGGGTAAACGTCACTGGTTAGCTAGGGTGTCTCCATTAAGTGTATAGGCAGCACTGAGAAACCATTGTGCTGTAACATTCAGCGTATGTTTTTTACGTGTTCATATGGTAAATATCATTGGTTACTGTCAGCGTATCTTTCTTACGTGTATATATGACACTGTTGGAAGACTATGTTCCAGACATCAGTGTTTAGCGTATGTTCTTTACGTGTTCATGAGTAATTGACATTAGTATACTATAAGCGTGTGTATGTGTATCATTTATCAGTCCGTGTAAATGAGGATTTTGACATTAAGAGCTCGGACCTGTATCCAAATTATCAGTACGTGTAAATGAGGATTTTAACATTTAGAGATTGGACCTGTATCCTTTATAAGTACGTGTATATGGTGAGATCAGCAATTTGGGATCGAACCTGTATCCTTTATTAGCATACGTTTAACCCCTATCTCTAAAAAACCAAATCTGTTTTAACCACCCCCCCCCCCAAAAAAAAAGCCGCTAAATATCCATACTTTAAAAGTGCGTTCAACTCTAAAAGCAACGTGATACCTGGTGAAAGTTAAAAAATAATTTCCCACACATACCAATCGCTGGTGAGAAGTTTGTTTGGCAATTATAAAGATCAATGAATCGCTCCTTTGACTGAAAGCATTACCTTTACAGTTAGATAACAATCAGTATTAATATATAGAACCATAAAGAGCTTTAGTACTAATATTAAACTTACCAAACGTGTGAATAACTGCACAAAAGTGTGGGTGGGTGTTAATGTTATGATGTCGCCAAGGAGAGATATTCAAGTCTAGACCATTGTTTGTGACACCCCCGCCAGTCTTCCATATTTACATCGATAAAAGGCGGTTAATTTAGATATCAGAGACACCCGCGCCCGGCCAAATATGGGACAAAGACAAATCTCAAGGCCTACTTATACCATTGAGTACGTGAGTTTTAGGTGATGAGTATCAATTGCTGCGTCGATAAGGCTGTACCTGGACTTTTGATAGAGATACCCCCATTAATCTGTTAGCATAGCGCTTTCTCATATCGTTTAAAGGGGCTGTCCAGGCACGATTTCGCCAAATAAGGTATCCGACTACCCCTGGTGATTTTGTAGGGTCTTTGCTTAAGCCTTGTAGTGTATAAGCCATATAGCTTGTAAATTATATTGTTGTTTTACTCAAAAATTCAATGTACAACGTATAATATTATATTAACTTGGATAATATGCAAATGTTTGGAAGTCACTTCCTGAGAGTGTTGTTTAACTTAATATAAACTCTATAACGTAAGAATAACTCCAACATCTTTGTCCTTAAGTGTTATTAGGGACACAAGAACAGAAAACGTTGAATGCAGGTTGGTTAAATCAAAGCAGTAACAAGAGTGTGATAATTAGCATCAGGCTACAGTCACACATTTTACCAGTGAAATACATATATTTGTTGTTCGTTTATGTTAGCATTTGCTGTTTAGCATCTCATCACCGGACAAGTTTGACCTTCGCGGTATCATGAATAATACCACAAAGTATATGGTTCACCGTGTTCCTGTGGCATTCATCATATTTACAACTCGAAAGCGCCAGATCACCTTGTTTTTGTCCTATAAGGTCCACATTTGTTGACAGGAACTTTGTGGAGCACAGGAAATACTTCTTATATATTAAGTATGTCTGTTAAGGCAAAGTCAAATGAACCGACGAGTTGCAGGAAATTCTTTATCGCTATAGTTAATTTGTTGATTTAAAGCGTAAGTCCTGGTCGACTTTAATTCTGGTATATGTAAACCAGTCCTATAATCCCCGGCTAAGTTCCTGGTGTTCAGGTCGTGTGGTACCCTGAAGTGATCAAACTTTCCTGGACATTTGATTGATAAATGATTAGGAAAAAGATCGTTTCCAACACCTGTTCACATCAACTTGATTTATAGCAACGCCTTTTGTACACAGACATAGGCAAGAAGTCACTTAACCTAGCGGATGGGACTTATTTTGGTAAACCACGTATTCGTGACGGCAAAACGTGAATTCTCTGGCTGTGTCCAGTTGCTAGGATTTGGCCACCTACGTCACCATAAGGGTACATAGGTTCGTGATTTTGTCTCAAATAATGTCTGAATCTGAAACACTATTCAAGCGAGATAAAAATTATATTACAAAGAAAAACTGATGCAACTGCTACAGTTAACTGGTTAATACATTTCAACCTGTACACAAAAGAACTACAGTTCTCCGTTAGCCCAAAGATGAGCTTAAACAGCTATGTATAGTAGGTACATGTGCTATTAAAAGTTACATATTAGCGAACTATACGCTTATCAGCGAAATGCAACCCTAGGCTTCAGACAGACGTTCACAATATTATTGTCCAACATAATATCGTGCCAACCGAGATATAACAAATAATATTTCTTTGTCATCTTTGGAAAAGTGTTTTCTAAAACAACTGTTATTATAAGTCCAAGGAACATATACGCTTTTTACAACTCAATCGAGTAACCATGTCCGTGGTGAAGAGTCGACCGTAAAGGTTTAGATGTAAGGAAGGAGAATTAATTTTTGGGTGGGTGGTATTTATCTCGGTCTGAGCTAGGTTAGAACTGATGTTTTCTCTCTTAAATCATCATCATTAAACAACGCAATCATTAAACGTCCATTTACTAGATTTGGGGGGAAAAGAGGTGAAATATTATTAAAATATGTATATGTCAAAATATATAACAAGTTATGGAATGTGACGTCATGGTACGCGGTGCATATGTTATAAAACTAACATTACCTGATACATACATATATACATTCCTCTCAACCATCGCATTATTCTCCTAAATGTCAGTTCATTACATAAAGGTAAATCTGCAAGTAATTGTCTGATTAACAATATTAAGTCTCTTATAAAACTAGTCTTTACCTTTTCCTGGTGCAAATATTACATTCTCAAATCTAAAATCTCTGTATTTCACAGAACAAGTGACCATATGTAACTATACTACGGTCATAGAACTCATCTGTAGTACTCATTTTTGCTCGTGCTAGAGGAGGGGAGATTACTCCCATTTAACTTCAGCACTCCGTCACGTTTTCTCTTTGTCCGACCTGACCGGCGGCAGATATGTGAACTGTTATTGAACAGGACGTATACGATACCAGTGAAATAAATAAATAATTTTTCCATTGTGTTGTAATAATGATATCTGTGCTATAAATTAAAAGATATTTATGTGCACAATAAAACCAGAGAAGTAAATTGTAAAATCAAACCTAAATAACAATATGCCTTATGATCACAGCTATCACTAATTTCCCAAGAATTAAGACTTCGTTCACCAGAAATGAAACCAAACAGCAGTAAGTTTTCATTCGGATAAAAACATTTATGAAAAACTTATTCCGTAAGATTTTTAGCATAAGCATAACAACTCGGGCTGGGAAATATGGAAAGAGCGTTCAGGATATGTCGTGATCGTCATATGAATCTAATTCCGTTCAACCCAAGGTATCCACGTTGATTGCACCAACATGGTGTTTTTATGAATATTTGAATACACCTATATATGTATTCGACCCAGAAAATATTCACGGACTATGAGGTTGAAACTTGAATTGTCATACCTAAAATATCAACTATCTTCAGTGCGTCCCTGACAACTGATGATAAGAACATATATAATGGCAGATATAGTATCACAGATAACAACAGACATAGCACTGTTAATATTTATTTATTTAATTGGTGTTTTACGCCGTACTCAAGAATATTTCACTTATACGACGGCGGCCAGCATTATGGTGGGAGGAAACCAACAGAGTCCGGAGGAAACCCACGACCATCCGCAGGCAGACCTTCTCACATACGGCCGGAGAGGACGTCAGCATGAGCACTGGTGAGAGATTCCTGGGTCATTACGCTGCTCTAGCGTGCTAACCAACCGAGCCACGGAGGCCCCCAGCACTGTTAATAGCAATCACCGATAAAACGACAGAGATAACTCACAAACTTTCTGTAATCTGTTGCAGCAAGACCTATTTCCCAATGCAGACATCTGCTGAAGTTCACAGATGCTTGTCCACGGTTTACAAATGAGATTGGCGTTAACCGTACATTCTCTACATTGTCATTCTTTTCAGCGTGGTGCTTGTCCTTTGTGAATTTAACTTAGTGGTTTCCTTGGAAGGTTAACAGTGCGAAAGAGTTACAACGGTAATTTCTAATCATGGGAACATTGCAGGAAATATGCTCTGGTCTACCGTTGGATACTTTGC
Source organism: Liolophura sinensis (assembly GCF_032854445.1). Taxonomy (NCBI): domain Eukaryota; kingdom Metazoa; phylum Mollusca; class Polyplacophora; order Chitonida; family Chitonidae; genus Liolophura; species Liolophura sinensis. The sequence continues at coordinate 49,492,390 of NC_088301.1, read as the reverse complement.
CTGCGCCTCGACCTAGGGACGAATCTTTACCCCATGCGCCTACAAGAACACCTAGTCTATTAGTGGAGGAACAACGGGTAGGTTACCTGTTCTCCTTATAGTTTTAGTTTCTAATTATTGGCAGTGATTGGGTCTTCAAGTATAATGCGAATATGAACCTTGGTCATGTAAACGCCACTGTTCTTGAAATAAAAGAAAAAGGAAGACATGTTAGAATCCACCTACCAATTTAACTTCGAGTAACTATCCATGCATGCAGTTCATTTATATTTTCTAGTGGATTTTAATTCGTGTTCGAGGACAGTGGTTTCTAATTACATGTAGATTATGAGGTTTTAAGTTTTTGCCTCCAACTAAGTATTATAATGGCAGTATTGGTCGGAATCTTTAGCCTGACTTCTTAGCGTCAACTTCTTTTAGGCCGCCCAAAGATTGAACGGCGTGTTAAATTACACTGAGAATTTCGCCTGGCGCTCTATTTCTAGCATACCTCGCCAGATGGTGAAGATGGTTGAGAGAGAAGGAACTCTTTACCGAATAATAGTTTTCATTGTTTTTTGTTGTTTGCCATTTTATGTCATCGTGTTGAAAATTAATAAATCTATTTAACATTTTTTCAAAACGTGGAACTAAGCAAAGCTAATGGTTTCAAGTTGACTGTTCATATTCTTTATTAACCGCACATACATAGTCAGTAACATAATAATGAAATTTTGCTGAAACTTTTTTCTAACTTAATTGTAGCATGTAATCATTGTTAAATTGCAGGTGGCGTTACAGAATGCTCTTCGCTACTTCCCTGCCCAATTTCACGCCGAGTTAGCATCTGAGTTCGCCGAGGAGCTTCGAGTCTATGGTCATATCTACATGTACCGATTCCGACCAACTCTCAACATGAGGTACCGTTACAGCCTTTTCATTATAGTGCCTAGGTCACAGAGGAAGTGCGTTCAGTACTACTGTTATACAGAGAATTTCTACCGCTCTATACATTTCTCGGTCGACCTGCTCTGTTGCGTAATGTTACGTAGTAGAGAAACGCCGAGCAAATGACGATTCTTGAAAAATAATGGGCGAGGCTCGGAGCGCCGAGCTGATTATTTTTCAAGAATCGTCATTTGCAAGGCGTTCCTCTGACTTAAACATCAGAGTCCAGTATTATGCAGCTGACGACTCTTTTTCAAGAATCGCGTGGTGTCATTTTAGAGAAATATAAAAGAATACGTTACATCGCAGTTAGCGTCAATGAATGCTCTTTCGTGCCGGCTGTCCCGCATTTATTTGCATAGTTGAGCGTAATACGCAGCACGGTTGCTCTTTCGTGACGGTGTTACATGAGGTTATAGTGCAACAACTTTAGAACTTTTAGCCAATGGGAGTCCATTTGGTTTTACTCTATATGGGTTACTACATGAGCATACATAGGGTGTATAAGATTATGTAATGGAGTATATCTCATCTTCCGTGTATTGCTTAATAATATGAATAATATGAGTGACCTCCGGTATGCAATAAAGTACAACACATCTGTGCGTCAGCGGATTTTTACGTACTGGTCACAATTCTTAAAGACCATTTATAACATAACACGCTCCAGAACTGGTAGACAAGAATTCCAGATAGTAAATCAATTAACTGAAACAACTAAAGTTGGAGTAGGCCTATTGGTTGTATTTCTTTCGCACTATGACAGCCACGTTACTGTTTTTATTGTTACATACAGGTTCTCTGTCAGTTTCCATTGTAGGTGGTGCATGATGACTGTCTGTCTCTTGCAAAGACAAGTGCATCATGCAGTTTGGTATCGGCTTATATCTAGACACCTTTCCCAATACCCGTCTATTCTTGAAATAGAAGCGCTCGGTCAGACAAAGGATTGGCGGTTTGGTCTTCCCGGATAGTTCAGTCGAATATGGAAGTGTTTTAGAGCCTTGTGTTCGTGGGTTCGAATCCGGCTGTATCTTTCACAAAACGACGGGGGCTCTCGGTGTTTCAAGTCGTCACCACTCGAACAACTCAGTGTTAATGTTGATTCTTGAAAAATAATCAACTGCTCAGACAATAGCGGGGCGTCACAGCAATTGTTTAAATGAAGTTTACCCCAACAGACCTATAGTACAACTTGAGAAATGTCGGTGGTTTACTGCTGGCAATCTGGTCTCTTCTACCGGCACGCCTAATAAACCACTCCCATTGCACGAGTGAAACTTTCATGTGTATGACGTTAAACAATAATCAGTCAGTCTCTTCATTATGTCGCAATGTCAACGGCATAATTTTGATGCGAAGCCTTTTCCTCAAACGTACATACTACTACATATGTATATCTGAAAGTTTACTCATAACAACAGCGTTAATTCAGTCTCATAATCTCATAATGCGGTTGGTATCAAGGCAATCATTTAGCCCAGATTATAACATTAACACTTCCTGAGAGATACACCATATGTACTCTGTTGTTTACACTCAGAGCTTATCCCATAGACCAATACCCGTCCAAGACACGACAGGCAGCCGCCATTATGCACATGATAATGAACAACCTTGACCCTCATGTGGCACAATTCCCAGAGGAGCTTGTAACGTACGGTGGAAATGGACAGGTGTTCTCTAACTGGGCGCAGGTAATGTCACTGGCAAGCAGTGAGGTGATGCACTGTGTCACACCTGTGTTGCAAGCGTCTAAATGATACATATATTAAGTATACACGACAGTAATGTAAAGAAAAACATGTAGACCTCTTAAGCTGGTCACTTTTAAATTGTGACCATTGACACATTTACAGATTATAATCCCAGAAAACCACATTACATTTAACCAATTCCTTATTATATGATAAGTATATTTCAAAATTCTGTTTTCAATTGTCTTTATATTCCTCGGCCGAAAATAGTGCTTTGATGAGACATATATAATTCTTCAGAAATTAGAGCCATACATGAATGCATACACCTTCGGCGATTTTTGACCTGCCTTATTTTCCTGTCATGCTGCTAATATTGCCTTTCAGTTTTTGCTAGTGATGCACTATCTATCTCAGATGACGGACGAACAAACTTTGGTGATGTACTCCGGTCATCCTTTAGGCCTGTTTCCCAGTGCACCGACTGCTCCCAGAGTTGTCATCACCAACGGAATGGTACAGAGTTCGACATACAACTTGCTCACAGATGTATCTTGTGCGTCTCTGCACTAACAAATGCCTAACAGATGCTGTTGCATCTTTATTCTAGATGTCTGATTTGTGCCTTACCACACACTCAAGAATACGTAGCTTATACAACTGCACTCAGTTTACAGGTATAATCAAAACATTTCACTTAAAGATCAAAATTCAAGGCTTCAAAATTCATCATGTCATTTAATCAGACGTTATTACATAGACTTCAGTACATATAAAATGTTAGCAAATAACCTTTTGAATGCACACATGAATTCGTATATGGATCGGGTAAGGGTAAAATAAAATAAAAATCTGCATTTTGTTTATCAATTAATTGACCATTTTATTATATTTCAGGTAATCCCAAATTATTCATCTCGGGATATGTATGAAAAGTTGTTTGCTCTTGGTGTCACAATGTAAGTCCTATGTTTCGGTATAATGTGGGAAGTTTTGTCAACGAGTGTGGTCAACACCGCTTATAAATTCGATCCTAGATTAATTGGTCACCGCAACTGAATCAGAAAATAAAAACAGATACTTATTGACATGAACTGTTCTGCATCTCACCAAAGCTGCAACAGTTTTAACATTACAACAACAGCCGTGTCATTCCTATCTACAAAACAATTTAACTGGGCTGTCCGGATGAGGTAATGAAACATAATGGAAAATGACAATGTGGGATCTAGCCAACCATGCACATGATAATATTCCACTATATCCGTTTGCTCTAGTACCATTTGTGAATGCAACACAGCCATGGCACGATGTTTAACAGAATATCAATATCGATAATGAAATTGCCGTCAGCTGCTTGATAAAGATGTGTGTATAATCAGTATGATTAGCTTACATATACTCTATACATAACTGTTTATGTACTATGTATCTAGCTGTACAAGGTGTACTTCCTGAATGACAGTCCAAATTGATTATTGTTTCATCGGACAAAGCCTTTAACACTGTGTATTATATATGTGTGTAAGATATATTACAACTGAGTACCCTTTCTTGTAAACCTATACTTTTCCTTACATAAATGCCATTTTAGTCCGACATTTCTAAAGTAAATGATTCTTTGTTAGATTACTTTATACAGGTCATACAGTGCATTATAGTTATTTCATAGCTATGAAATCCCAGCGGTGACATATAGCTTCAAATAATATTTTATATTGTTATTTGTAAATCTTTTGTACTAAATTGGCTGATGTCTACTCTGTAGCCGCATTAAAGTAAATGAGCCAAGTTCAGTTTTTACATTGCATACTATAATTTCTTCAGTAGCAATATACTCCAGGGTTCTACATATATATGGTGTTCATATATCTGATTTTATAGCTGTTTTTGTACCCTACATATTTTACGCTGATTTTAATATGTGTCATCATTTACTAGATCAAAAATGTGTGCTTCCAAAAGATCTATTAATATCTTTGTTCTGTGTTTTGTCAATTTTACTACATTATTGCTAGCAAATTTAGATCATAGTTTTAAAACTGTGGGCCATAGCGCCTAATCAGGTTCAAATGGGCCTATACTGTATATGCATCACTCTGACAAATATTGCTGCGGTGTTTAAAAGAAATATTGTAAATAAAGCCCGCCTTAATTGCACCCGATAGCAATTCGGAAACCGGTTATATGATTTTCGCCTAGAGCATCGATTATGCCTACAACTGAAAATAAACTGAAAACTGATGCCTTTATTTCTTTTGAATGGCAGTCTTGATGTCATAAATGACTGATTCGACGCTTGCATCTTTTATATGACCAAAACGTCACATTAGTTCAATAAATCAATATTCTCATTGATACCAGCGAGGCGAAATTCTAGATGGTTAATATAAATCTGGCGTTCAAATTTTTAGATATGGTCAGATGACGGCGGGAAGTTACTGTTACATTGGACCACAAGGCATTGTCCACGGCACTACGGTAAGCATTGGATCAATAGCACATGGAAAATGATTACTTTGTTACCCCCATACCCTAAACATTTAAGTCTTCAATTCTTCCACATAAAAGAAATTAAAAAGTAACAAAAAATAATACATACTATACACTTTATTTTCGTCTTGTAGATCACTGTGCTTAATGCTGCACGCCGCTATTTGGGAACAGGGGATTTGGCTGGAAAGGTATGTCAACATCACTGTGGTGTTGTACACACGAGCATTTCAGGGTCATATGATTGAAGTATTCCCCTCCAACAAACATACGACAATACAACATTTCAGTAATTCTAGGGTCTAATCAATGCATGGCTAATAACATCACTGCATTTTTTTAACATAAATCTGCTTAAGCCATGGTAAAATGGTGCGTGTAGTTATGCTATTATTTAGCATTTATATGAACGATAAAAATACACCCCTAACAGTTGTAAATGGACAAGTCGATGGCTTTTCATCGGTTAAGCCCATTGCCAGACTATCATACTTTCCTCCCTGATTCGTTTTAATCACTATGTGGTAACTTTGTACAGTGTAAATTTTGCCTGAACTGTTTGTCTTTACCTAAACAGCATTTCATAACTGGACGTACGGCTTCAGTGTTACTGATATTCTCGATTCTTAGAAGTTATACCTTGTGCCAATAAATCATACCTACCCTGTGGGATACAAAATGTGATACCAATAAGACGAACACTGTAAAGTGTACCATGGCAGAGGTGAAATTCTTAATAGCATATGAGATGACATTTCTATAAATGCCCGATGCGTGATACAGTATTTTGAGTCATTTTAAACTATAGTGACGTCTAATAAATTGCAACTAACATCACTGCATTTGGTTTTTGCCTAATTCTACTTCAGTCATGGCTACATGGGCGTGTCTTTTGTTACTTTTTCAAGCATATACATGAAAGCTTGGAATAATACCGTGGTTATGGTAAATTGACAAGAGATCGTATTCCATCTGATACGTGTGATCATTTACCAATTATCACACTCTCGTTGCTTCTCTGGTTTTATTCTATATGTTTTAGTATTTTGTATTGATATATGTGGTGTCCTACCTGCAGGTGTTTGTGACCTCGGGTCTCGGTGGAATGAGTGGAGCCCAAGCTAAAGCTTCTGTGATCTGCGGTTGTATCGGCGTGGTGGCGGAGGTATCGTAGAAATGCCTTCTGAACATGAAATTATTGGCCACAGAGCTTTTACATTACTTTTCGCTCAGTTTCCATCAATGGTGTCTAAATAACTGTTGTCTATGCATACCGAGAGTTGCAATTTTAAACTGTCCGTGCCTTTATATTTACCCCGTTACTATGACTACGAATGTACCTTTGATTTCGCCTTTCATGTCCACTATGGGTTAAATTCATGACATTTGAACACTAATATCACTCAGTTGCCCAGAACATACCTTGCGTCTTTCCAACATCACTGAAAACTGTTGACTGCTTCTCTTTCCATGAATCTGTCCTATTTTAGTACTTTATATACTTTCTTAGTTCTTTGGTGTTTTGTGTTATACGTCATTTTTGGGAATTGGCCTTGCAATTATTGGCCTGGAACGTCCTTATTGGTTGACGGCTGGTATACGAATGTCTGTTTCGACGCATAGATTCATGTATCACTCGCCAATAAAGGATAGACATTTTGTAAAACACCGTACTTTTTCACTTATATGACGGAGTATATCAACGGGAAAAAAGAGAGTAAACAATCTACATTTGGAAACTAGGAAACTCCGCAGAACTCATTTTGTGTGTGTTTATTGGTGAATGGTACTTGGTCTCCAATAACCTGCGTGTAAGAGACAACCAGTTAAAAGAACACTATATATATAAATGGCCATTGCCACTCTGGTTTGACTTCATTGTCTTCAAGACCCCAAAACAGTGACAGCATTGCCGAAAAAGACATGTGTGCTTTGAAGAGTAGATTTGGAAATTGGTACCAACGATTTCTTATGGGTTGTAGTATCGATAGATACTCTGCGTAGAAGTCCATTAAATCCCAATCATACTTGTATGAGCAAGGGCTTTGTTGGAAATATATTTGTAGAATTTTTATACCATCTAACATTCATTCTTGATCACAAAATCAATGTCTCAACTAACATTTTTTCCTAGTTTAAAATCCCTCTTCTTCATCAATTTACATTTAAATAAAGTTTTGCTCAAGTGAGAAAAAAATTATCGGCTTTTTCATCACAAGGATTTGAATAAATATAAATTGTTCTTTGTACATGAGATTTGATACGATCATGTGGATTTTTCTCTTAAGGTGAGTAAAGAAGCTTTAGTGAAGCGTCACCGACAAGGCTGGTTAAAGGAAATCACCGATAGCCTTGATGACTGTATCAGCATTATTCGACGAGCTCGTAAGGATAAGGAAACTCTGAGTCTGGGGTATCATGGCAACGTTGTGGATCTTTGGCAAGTAGCTCTTATCTTGTAAGATAAATTTATGCATTTTGTACTGAACAGAGTTTCATCATAAGTCGTTTTAAAATCTGAATTAGATTATGAATCTATGCAATTCTATTGTGTTTGCATTCTATTTTCTAAAGTGTGATGACTGTCGATTGTAAATAGATTGCAGTTTGCCTAGCTCTGCTTAAGCCATGGTGCTAGAAGGGTGTAAGTTGCTGCTTTTTAAACATTTGCATGAACAGTTAGAATAAAACTATAACTGGGATAAACTGACGATAGTCCTGCATAAGACTCTGATGGACTAGGACTCTGATGGTGGACTGAGCATCCCCAAGGTCTGTATTTTGAGTATTTCTAGACCAATGACGTCTAATACATTACAATTAATATAGCTTCACGATTTTTTTATCTTTTTGTGCTTAAGCCATGGTTCTAGGGGCGTGTGATTTGCGACTTTTTATGCGTTTGCAGCCAGAATAAAACCATAACTGGGGTAAATTGACAAGAGGTCGTATTTCACCAGTTACGTGTGACCATTTGCCAGCTATCACACTGTCGTCGCTGCTCTGGAATTACTCTCTATGCTGTACGTCTTTAATTATACAAATTTCATCGGTTACGTGTGAAACATTTGGCAATTACTAGTATCACACCCTTCTCTGGTTTCTCTCTACATGCTGTAAGACCTATTATATTACCATTTCTAAAATACAACCAAAAATACAATACTGGATCACCATCTTCATCATTTTCTTTTCTTGTGCTTCGTGAATCTTGATTAATAAAGTCTGGGGTGGAATTATGACTAATATAAAGAGAATGAAACCAGAGCAGTAACATCAGTGTGATGATGTTGGCAAATGGTCAAATGATAATCGGTGAAATCGGTCCCTACCAACACGACAATGCAGCGAGGTTAATAGCATATTATTAGAAACAATGTAAACGGTCCAGGCCTCGGGTATTCTTATTACACCCGCAGAATACTACTTTATGGATGCAGATCTTGATTAATATACAATGGATCTTCACCAATGCAAGCTAGGGTGGAGTCTTCACTAGACTTTGGTGTAATGTTGACTAATACAGAATGGCGTGACAGCATTGGCAAGCAGAATCTTGGGTCGGATCTTGGCCAAAACAGGTTGGATCCCAGATATTACCTGTGGTATGATCTTGAATAAAAGTTCATGGGCTGGGATCTTTAATAGTACATGATGTGATGAAGATATGACTATTGTTGTCATTATGACTAACCCGGGGTTAGGTGGCATTATGACTAACCCGGGGTTTAGTGGCATTATGACTAACACAGGGTATGGTGGCATTATGACTAACACAGGACGTGATGCCATTATGACAAATGCAAAGTTTGGTGGCACTGCGATTTATGCAGGTTTTGTTAAAATCGACTGAAAAAGGCGAAAATGTGATCTTACCTAAAGCCGGTTGGGTTGAGATCTGACTGATGTAGACTAGATCTTGGCGGGCGCATACTGGGGTGGGATTTTGATTTATAAGGCTCTTCCGTCAAAGTGACTACTGCAGATTGCGGGAATATTGTCTAAAATAGAGTAGGGTCGGTGTGGAATCTTTGATTAATTAAAACTCTAGTGTTTTCATTACATTCCAGGGAGCGATTGGTCTGTGAATATGATAACACAGGAGATGTGCTTGTAGATCTGGGGTCAGATCAAACATCCTGTCACAATCCCTTCTTAGGAGGCTATTACCCAGTGCAGGTAGGCAGGCGAAAAAAAATACTTATCACCAAGGGTTTACCTTGGGGTTTGATTGAATATTATATAACACCATGCTGAATTTTGGCAACATGAAAAAAAAAAACACAACCAAAACTGCTTGAAAAGAATTCGCAAATACCTATTTGTTGACTAGAAACATCTAAATAAGTAAGGGTTTCTTTAAATAGTGCGTGTGTGGCACTTTAGTTTTCTCATAATAGGTATTTGTATTCATGTTTGAACACCCTTATGTTCACTGTGCTAAATTTATTAGAGCTGCACGTCGAAACTGGTAACTGCTTTATCTTAAATATCATAATCTATGAAGTTTTGTATCTTGTAAAGCTATCATATGATGAAGCCAGAGAAATGATGAAAGCGAATCCCATGAAGTTCAAGAACTTGGTTCAAGACAGGTAGGTCTGTTTGAAAAGGCAGAATTTCCCTTGAAATAGATTTCCAGATCTATGTTAAAAGACCTTCAGATGAAAATTGTACGCTAGTTTTTCGAATCTTTATCAGAAGAACAACATCTTTGTTAAAGTTACCTCCTCAAATTTTACAATAAATCGCGCTTTATCGTTTACATGTAAGCCTAAGACGACATGTGGCAGCGATTAACAGATTGGCAGAAGTTGGCTTGTACTTTTGGGATTACGGGAATGCATTTTTATTGGAAGCTAGCAGAGCGGGTAAGACATAACTCACAGTTACACAATCAGTTCTACAGCATCAATCAGTTTGTAATGATAGAACATTGAAAAACACAGAGAGATGTTATTGCTTTAGTGCGAATGTAATTGTACTCAGACCCTGGGTAAGAGAATCACTCCCGTTAATAGGACAAGGATTCAAAACTTTCACCAATTCGACATATAGAACTGCTTGCCCTAGCGGAAATCAGATTGGCTGTCACCTACCTCATTGTTTCATTCTCTATGTACACGGTAGTTTTTTGTTGAAAATCCAAACTGAATTTCAAATCCCAATTTGTGACTTTCTGGTCGTTTAGGCGCTGATGTGGGAAAAGTGGATGACATGCGTGGGACCCGCTTTCGCTATCCATCATACGTTCAAGACATCATGGGCGATATTTTCTCGCTGGGGTTCGGACCTTTTAGGTAAGAGTATTTTTAAAGTACACTATTGCCCTCCATGAGACACAGGACATATACTTTTATATCATATCCGCAGTAATGTAATTTAATCTTATTATATGTTCAGATGGATTTGTACTTCCGGAGATTCCTCAGACTTAGAGACAACTGACAGGATTGCAGAAAACGTGATGAACAACATAATAGAAAAAGGAGGTACATGATTTTAATTATATTTTTCAACTTTTATAGTGTAAATCTGTTTTATTCCACTCAGATGCTTTTAACCTATTCCACAACTTTTACAACATTGGTTTTCCATTTGCAGTCAAATTTGCATAGCCCTGTTTCCTCCCACCATAATGCTGACCGCCGTCGTATGAGTGAAATATTCTTGAGTACGGCGTAAAACACCAATCAAATAAATAAATCGATCAAATTTGCATAATGCATGGACGTTTATTACCAGTAATAATATCAATTTTACTTTTGGGAAATGCTCGAAATGGGTATACTTGTGTTTAAAACGTTACAATGCAAGAACTATTCTGCTTAATCGATTTTGAAGAAGCAGAAATAAGCATCCAATAAATTATTTTTCCCAACTTGTCTCATTACAGTTCCCGATTCAACCAGACAGCAATACACTGACAACATACGCTGGATAAAACAAGCTGGCGGTCATCAAATGGTAAGCCCCACTATCTTCGAAATTAGTGAACGTCTAGTTTTTCACCCAGCAGTTGGTTATGCAGCAATGTCCGTTAAGCATCACCAAGTGACCGATTGTCTGCCCACCGATAATATGTTAATATACTTTTCGTTTTGTCATAATCTTGGTTGATTTATATATGGCTTATTTCTGTCACCATGTTGACCTCAGAAAGAGTAATGTCACATTCGACATTCTTCATTACCCATACGTGAATAGCAACCAAATAGTCCTGCATGTGCAATTTGTAATATTTCGCTTAACCTGGGACCAGGGTATGTCTATGCATCGTGTTACATAAAATCGGAACGTCAAACATCGTAACATAAAATACATACTTTCGATTAAGAACAACTTGGATTCTGCTAACACCAAGGAATTATTACACATTGTTTCAAAGGAACTTGAATCAGTCCTCAAATGGCTCTCAAAACAAAATAAATGATCCCTAACTGCAAGCGAAACTCAGTACATGATACTCAAACCTTACCGTAAATCCCATCTAGCTAATCTTCCCAGTTAAACTATACAAAGCACTACTTCAAATCTGGTGAGTGAATTTAAGTTTCTAGGTATTGTTTCTAACGATAAATTAATTTGGACTTGCCATATCGCTTATATAACTATGAAAATATCCAGGAACATCTGTATAATTAACCATATTAGAAACTGCTTTAAAAAAACCCTCCTTATTCTATGCCACTCGCTTGTCTCTCCATACCTATTCTGTGCAAATCCTCTCCGGGGTAACACCTTCCTAACTCATCTACAGCCTATCCTTCTCCTCCAAAAACGTGCGCTGAGATAAATTACCTTTTCAGATCTGAACATACTGCACCAATATTTAGAAAACTAAAAGTTCTTTCAGACAAATAATTTTACCTCTGCTCTGATATCTTACAAATTAACCCGAAATCACAGATTCAACCTTTATGTCCCATTCTTCCATTTACACTATACATACACTGTATGTTACGGGGGCTCGGTAATGGAACAAATTGACAATCGACCTCAAACCAACAATTTGTTTTTCACATGTCAAGTCTAAAATAAAAATCATCTTCTTGCTCTTTGATCTCCAAAGGTTCCTCGTTGATATTTTTTGTGTAATTATTGTTCTGTGTTATGTCACATGTTACATTCTTACCTGTGTAATCGCCTTACAATCATGACCTATAATACATTACTTTCACCAGACTTTACTCCCGCCATACGATTGCAATATCTAAGATTACATCTGCATATCTTTATAAATATGGTAAATAAAGATGAAGATAAAGAAAGATAAAGATACTGATTAAATTAAGGCAGTTAGAAAATTTCTTGTGACTTTCCGGCATAATTGTTAATGATTGATTGGCTTCTTTCTCTTTGCATTAATCCGTGCTGAATTTTTACTTTCGGACCGGTAGTTCTTTCGTGGTGTTTTGTGTTGATCATCGTGCTGGAAATTGGTTTTGTGATAGCTAATCCAGAATGTTAGTTATAACTGACGAATGACGAGTGTCGATTATACTCACTTAAATTTATATTTTCTTCTAGGTTGTTGGGTCACAAGCACGGATCCTGTATGCCGATATGAACGGGCGATCGGCAATTGCAGTTGCTTTTAATAAAGCCATAAAAGATGGGACCATCAAGGTGCGTTTTCATACCACCTGAATTACACGACGAAAAGCTAGAATTCTGGGATGTTTTAAGAGCTAAATGTTACTGCCTTTTTATCTCTTCATTAAATAATTCCACGGTTTGGAGCAATGTAAATTCAACCCTTAGCTATTTTCTGAAAAGAAAAAGTAAACAAAAGTAAAGGTGCAGTTGTTAATTCTTATTTCTAGCTCTCTGTAACAAAAACATATTGTAGTAAACCACTTTATGTCCTCCTGTAGGCCCCCGTCGTCATCAGCAGAGACCATCATGATGTAAGCGGCACCGATAGTCCCTACAGAGAGACATCCAATATCTATGACGGTTCGGCATTTTGTGCAGGTACATCTGATCTTTAGCTAATTACAAAAATTGTTCTTACATACGAATTGATCTTACACTCAGCTGACCTATACTAATGGTCATAAGACTGGTTCCAAAATTATATAGATGTATGAATTATATCAATTTTTAAGGACTTTAAGTGACAGAAACCTGTACATACTTTCTCAGTTCCTTGGTGCTTTGTGTTGAACGTTTTTTTCGAAACTGATCCTGCCATTATTCACCCAGAAAGTTTTTTATGATTGATAGCTATAGCATATAAATGTCTGTTTCGAAGCTTAGATTTCGTCTCGTTCGCTGGAGAGCCATATAAAGACAATTTCTTAGTTCAGTAAGGAGGAAGTAAAATACAGAGGCATGAAACCCTTTTTTTTCGTTCATTTCATTCAGATATGGCAGTGCAAAATGTGATTGGTGACAGCTTTAGGGGAGCCACATGGGTTGCTCTTCACAACGGCGGAGGAGTCGGGTGGTAGGCCATTCAGTTTTCTTAATCTTTTTAACTTATTTATCACAATAACTTCATACAACAGATATCCATAAATGTTTAATTACAAAAATGCTTTTCACAGACCGCTATACGAAAACTGTGCTCTATATGTCACAATATGCGGCTGGCCTATGTCATAAGGACACTTCCCCTTGGATTGTTGGCACGCTTAGAAACTTGAAAAGGCGACTGTCTGTTAAATACGTCGTGTTTTTGTTCACAGGGGAGAAGTAATCAATGGTGGCTTCGGTCTTGTTCTAGACGGAACTGAGGTAAATAAGAATTATACCTAATTATATGACAAACTAGGGTGCATAAACATAACGAGTTGGTAGTATCTATTTTTTAGCTGCATTAATGATTATGAACTGCACAACTTCTTTGTTATCTTCCAGGAGGCGAGCAAGCGGGCTCGATCTATGCTTGATTGGGATGTTTCTAATGGGGTAAGTCCAACGTTACGTCATGGATATGTTAACTGGTAACATTAACTTCAGCTAATTACCCTTTAATAATTGGGCTAAATCCATTATTAAGGTCAAGAAATGAAAGAAGGGTAATCTACAGAATCTGAACATTATTAAATCATGTTTAATGCATTCCAAGCGAAATCATCCAATGTGCTGATCAGCTAACGCAGACGATTTAAAGTGGTCTCCCCTTATTTGTTTTTCTATCAGAAACCCAGACCGCGTGAAAATGCATACTGTATCACACCTGTTGATTCTTTAACCTAGAATGCATAAGACAAACAGACAAATCAGTATCATTTAATGAAATGCCATTGTGTTAGAGCAGAAATAAGGTTTAGATATTAAATATTGGCAACTGATTATTTCTTAATTTTATGATTTCGTGTTTAAAACCATAGTTAAATAACCAAAAGGCTTTAAACGAGATATTAAGAAAATATTATGAAAAAAAACCTGAACATTGACGTGATGCATCTCATTTGTATGCTTTCACCTGTTTTCATGATTTTCATATTTCATATCTACATTTTCAGCTTCTCGCATTTTCGTCTTTTTTCGCTTTAAAGTTAAGAAAATTCGAAATGGCAAAATCAGCCCAACAGGGTCCCCGAGGCCGGGTTCCTCTACATTGTGTTAATGTGATTATATTCCAAATGTGTTAACAACCCATAATTTTGAGTAATTCTAGACTAGTGACGTCTAATAAATTGCAATTCATATCACTGTGTTTTGCCTAATTCTTCTCGAGCCATTGGGCTAGGTGGCGTCTATGTGGGTACGTGTTTTTAAAAGCTTTTATTTCATTGTAGAACAATTGAGTGAGCAGTCCTTCTGCACTCTTTTAGTGCGTTCAGCTTGCATTTCTGTCAGATTATCCCTAACAACATCTGCGTATTCCTGACTAGGCCAAGCGACGCTTTTATACGTTATCTCCAAACATTTTTCTGTCAAACTAATATTTAATTGCAAAGAAAACAGCTGACTTTTTGGAGGCAGCTGCTATGACATTTCTATATGTTCATTCTACGATCCATTCTTAGAAAGTGCAACACCAAGATGTATATCTGATATAGAGGGGTTGATATTAGCTGATTTAAAGGCAGGGGATAAGCTCGTCCTGACACAATCGCAGACTTAGATTTTGAAGCATTGAAGCTAACCAGCCATTTGTCAAACCAAGTTTCTATTATTTGAAAATCAGACACAAGACTTCTTTTGGTGTGTATTTTGGCATTGCAGGTTATCATATATAACATGAAGACTTGTAAAATCTGCAAAAAGACGTATTTTGTTTATAATATCATTAGGTAGGTTGTTAATGTTTGACAACAATAATAGTGGACCGAGGACAGGACCTTGGCGAACACCTGCATAAAGCTGGCTTTTTTCTTATCTGCTGCCGTTTATAACAACATACATTTATGACAACGTGACTACTGTGCCGGTACGTTGGAACAGTCAGAAAAAACCCTAACGGAGGAAAATAGACAAGATTCCGGATTTCACCAGTAAAATGTGTGGTCATTTGCCAATTATCACATTTTTTCTTGTATCCAGGTTGCCAGACGGTGCTGGGCAGGAAATCAGAATGCGAAGGATATAATTTGTGCAGCTATGTCCTCGAATCCGAAACTTCAAGTCACCGTTCCACACCACGTGAATAACGACAGCATACTGGACAATGCTCTGCGAGTGTAGATGTAACTTCTTATAACATAAATTATGTGGCCAGGTATTATCACATTAATCTTCTCACCTATGTTGGAAACTTGTAAAAGTTTCTCTTATCCTCTTTCGAAGACCATGTACACATTTGGCAATTTTCTGGTTAGATGAAGTCCCTTTTTCATTCTGCTTAGTAAACCCTGTAAGACAGTAATAAATTTTCAAATAAATAATTGAAGATTGTCGAATAATTGTTAAGATTGTGTGATACCATAAACGTGTGTTCGGAAGCTCTGTATTTAAAATCTGAAAAAATTAATACCTTGTTATACCTAACTCAACATATCTCTGCTGGTATTTATAATTTTGTACCATGTTTTCATATTATGTACGTAAACATCCATGTGCCAGTTCTGTTAATAAGTAGCCTTGATTCTCGAGGAATTTCGAAATTTTTTTACACATGCGTATCACTGAATTTCAAAATATACAATCCATTTTTGTTTTACAAAGTTGCTCTTAAACGTATATGTAAAATCGTGTGTAATGCAAAATAACAGAATAGGGTGTGATATTCAATGTTCCTGAGAATTGCAACTCATATAGTTATGGCTGTTTCATGGATATTACTAAAATACGTTTTAAACGGTTATTTGCGTTTAACTTTGAATGATATCGTAAGCTCTTCTTAACGCCAGACGTAAGCGTCAAACTCGATGTTTGTACACAGCTTGTTGTCACAGAATAGAGGGCGTTTCATGCTTTAGCATTGTCTAATGTCAAGATATTTCTCGTATAGTTTCCTGATTATTCGTATAGTTTCCTTTATTATAAACAATTGTCTATTGTGAATAAGAAGCATCGAGCTTTAAAGAAGTTACTTTTGAGGAGTTTCAGAATATAATGTTATTTATATGAAAAAGATGGGTCGAGCAGACAGGGACAAAGGTTGGAGATTTCTACATTTCAGTCACATGTGGCAAAGTTAGCTTGTAACTTAAAAAAGGCAGACTCTTTAGCCCGGGGACACCCCCGATATTAAAGCTTGTGGCCATCTTATAAGTGAAATATTCTTGATTACCGCGTTAAACAACAACTATATTATAATAAAAGATGATGTGCATCTTATCGGCAAATACTGTTTACATATTGCATAGCTATGACAGAAGGGCTCGACAAAAGACATGATATTTAAGTGTATCATGCATCTTCATGTGACGTGAAATGCTTTTCAATTGTAATATCGCCATCGCTTCGTAGCCTCGTATCACCTCTTCGCATTGTTGTTCCATCAAAATCCCTAAAAAGCTGTTCATTATGGTCTTTATTTTCTTCTTTTAAGGCTTTATTGGAGCAACAATGCGTGGGAGGTGGAACGAGAAGTAAAATACCATACTGCAACAGTAAAATCGTGATTGTCGAAATGTTAAGTGTCAAGTATTATAGTCTAAGCATTCATAAACCGTGAATCGGCGTTCAAAGGCAATAATCATAAGACCTATTTATTTTACAAATATTTTTATTGGACCTAGAAATTATTCACGGACGTCTATGTTAAAATCTGAACTGGATGTCATGCCTAGAATGATGATTGTCTGTCATTCATCACTAAAAACAGACGATTGATTTTTGTTACATCTGCGCAATTATGCATATCATTTATTATTACACATCTAAGTGTCCAGCGCCTACTATATCACGTAGTAAACACAACTGTCAAATATATTTGATATATTGGTCAGTTGTAACTGTGACGTCTCACGTACGGACTACTTTTTGTTTGTCAACTAGCAGACGCCACAACAAGCACGGCTGCCGATCAATCAAATTCTGACCCTTTTGATCTCACCGACGCTGAAATTTGCATGCTACTTGATCCATTTGATGGCCCAGAGCTGGACACACAATTCCCGAATGTCGCCTCAAACCTGATGCAGCTGTGTGGTATTACTCCACTCCAATGGGAGAGCATCGTTTGGGAGAGCTAATGAAGAGGGCAGCCGAGGCTGCTGGTCTGAAAGGCCGGAAAACTAATCATTCGGTCCGAAAAACAACCGTCCAAACCCTTGTAAAATCTGGCGTCGATGCACATAAAAATATGCAGATCACCGGACACAGATCCCTTGCTAGCATCCAGGAGTATGAGTCTAAATTAGATCACGCAGAGCAGAAGCAAATGTCGAGTTTACTTCAGGGCAATCGCGCCTTCAGTCAACCATCTCTCGAGCTTCCACTCCCTGGACGGTCAGTTCAAGTGCACACAAACGAAGTTTTCTCGACTCCGATACCATCAACTTTAGCACAGAATCCCAAGGATAATCAGCTAACTTTGTCAGCAAACCCTACTTCTCTTTCGTCCTCATCCTGAAAAGATTACACTTGTCTGTTCGGTGGCGCAGTTTTCAATAACTGCACCTTTAATTTTCACTGAAACGTCTGCATTCCTTTTCTTTACACTTCTGTTTGTAAAATACCGCTTCGGCCACGTGCGCCTCACCCAGTTTTCCGTCAGCCAATGAAAGTGCTCCATTCAGTATTCCATATTCATCCGCAACCGGCTATCCGCTATTGTTACGCGATATGAAATAATTAGCACGGTTTTACCCAATTTGTTTAGCGTTCGAGTTTATTTACTTACGTTTTTGACAAATAAATAATAATAAATAATAGTAAATAAATAAATAGTATATTTACTATTTCCTTTCCTGGGCGTCCATGACTCGACCATACATTCTAATAACCTATAAATATAAGCATCAAGCCTTTATTTTACGGTAGAAATAGTAAATAGTAACAACTTATGCGTCTCCTAGAACCAGGGCTTCAGCAGCATGGGGCGAAATAATACAGTGAAGTAAACTGCAATTTATTAGACCTCACTGGTCAAGAATTTCTCCAACGGCTGGTTTGTGCCTTGAACGTGGAAACAACACAGATAAAGAACATACATTAATTTCTGTACTATACAAGTATATTGGCTTTAGAGAATGAACTCGAAGATAGGCAACAGTAGAGAAAGTAGAGCTACAAAACTAGATGACATTTTCTCTGGGGCAGCATAGGCTAATTTTAGGTATGTTTCTACTTCTTCCGCTGCTTTCCTTCCCGTCCTGGTCTCCCTTCTTTGTTTCTGATAAACAACACATGAATTACTACAAGGATGAAATAGTGTCACGTACGACGGTTTGTTCGATAATAAATGAATGCCAGTACCAAAATTGAAGATATATATATATATATATATATTCGGATGTGTATTAGATCATTTGGTAGGTCGAGCTAAAGCCCAGGTACGTCTCGAGGGACCAGTACCGAGTGTATTATATCAGTACAAGGCGACAAGTTTCCGGTGACAATACCGTGGAACAAGCACACACATTACCGGACTTCTTACCTACAGCTTGGAAAGAATACGAGCCTCTGGACAAGGGGTCGCTCTTCCACTTCGTACGGGACATATTGACAACAGTAACAAGATCAAGGGCAATGCCAAAAAACGTGGTGTTAAATACGTATTTCAAGACTGAATTAACCATTAAGACTATACTTCCATTGTTTATTTTCGATTTCCACGAAGAAATCAGTTACTATTAAAGGATTTTTGCAAATCTGTCATATTTTCTGATGTCATAAATAAAGTTCATTTATTAAATACTTAAGCCTAGAACAATCTCAAAAACTAAAAGTAAAGGCTTATACAATACAGCAAATACAGCAATTCTAGATCAGTGACGTCCAATAATTAGCAATTAACATCACTGCGTTTGTTTTACTAGAAACTGTTTTAATAGAATAAGTCACTATCCACGGCATGTTTGCAACGGTCTGTAAACTCGCCAGAAGAGAAAGCTTTCCTCGGTCAGCCATGTACTGTGTATCCTTCGGCTAAAATTATTCGTTGAATTCTGACACAAGCTTGTTTACAGTACAAAATCCTGAACATAAACTTAGTAAATAAAATAATATGTATTAAAAATAACATTTCCAATGTGATAGCAAAACATCATAGATGTACAAACAATTTGACATTTACCACATAATTTCAAGACAGAATTCCAACATACATGTTATACTAATATGCTGGTGTGAGCACTGCCAGAAAGAATAGCTTGTAGTAACACCTATAGTAACACAAAGGGATCGTTCCAATGGTTCCATAACTATTTCACACACAAACTTACCAACTCTCTTTATTGCCTTCCGCTTTTTTGTCGATAAATCTGGTGTGACGGTTAGGATCTGTAACGCTCGTCATTTTCGAACTGTATCTAATACCGCTTAACCTGGGGATAGGGGCCGTAAAGGCAGCCATGCTCATTACATCTGCATGATGCCTTTATGAACAGTTGCATTCAACGCGCGACTGAGATACTTGTTTAATTGTTATTTGGAACTCATTCACGGACTACGAATTTGAACTTTAATATGGAATTCATGCCTGGAATATCCACTGTCTGCCCGACATCATTGAAAACTGATGACCGCTTGTCTCTTGTGTGTTACCGGCTTTATTTCTTACTTGTATAATTTCTTTCATACCTTTGTCTTCGGGATCTAGTGTTAAACGTTGTTTTGGAAAGGGATCTTGCGATTATCCACTTGGGACGCCTTTTACGGACTACGAATGTTAACCCCCAACGGTAACGTCACGATTACAGCGTCAGCCTTGTATGTTTCATTGTTTCTGCATTTTATGACCACGCGTTTGTCCGAGGAGTGTCCGCTGGAGAATTCTGGATGATCCGACAATAAATACATATAACAAAAGGATTTCGACATTTCTGCGCTTATAAAGTAGAATTATCGTAATTGCATGTCACTTAACCGTCAATTCTTACATCAAATGCATAATACCAATTATATGCACCTCACGGTAATCCTTTGCAAGAACTAAAGCACATTTCAGACATTTCTCCGCATCACCAATCATTATTATGTAATAACAAGACATATTTTCCTATGACAGTTAAATGTTGACCTGCATTAACAATATATTGTATCCATATTAAAAACACCTGTGCCAAAGAAGTGTTCATATAAGAATCCGAATATATATTATTCCAATTATTCTGACGACTCAAAGCTGTAGCCTTGGAAAGGAATTTTGTGGACTCCTCCACTCGTACTGTTTGTGAGGCCTTAGTGACCATAAGCAATCGACGACCACTTGTCTTCTCAAAATACAGGAGAAAGTTCGTCAGTAACTTGCCACGATGTTTTTACCCAGTACACTCTGGTTTCCTCCAGCCATGAAACTGACCGCCATCGTATAAGATAAAAGTTCTTGAGCAAGACGTTAAACAGTTGACAAGGAAAAAAAATAAACAAATCATACGGTAAAGGACAAATAAACAAATCATACCGGTAGGGGACAAATAAACAAATCAAAGCGGTTGGGGACAAAATAAACAAATCATACCGGTAGGGAACAAAATAAAGAAATCATACCAGTTGAGAGCAAAAGTCAACAAATCATACCGGTAGGGGACTAAATAAATAAATCATACAGGTAGGGCACAAAATAAACAGTTCATACCGCTAAGGGACAAAATAAACAAATCATACCGGCAGGGGACAAAATAAACAAATATACCGGTAGGGGATAAAATAAACAGATCATACTGGTTGGGTAGAAAATAAACAAATCATACCGGTAGGGGACAAAATAAACAAATCATACCGGTTGGGTACAAAATAAACAATCATACCGGTAGGGGACAAAATAAACAAATCATAGCGTTAAGGGACAAAATAAACAAACATACTGGTAGGGGACAAAATAAACAAATCATAGCCGTTGGGTACAAAATGAACAAATCACACCGGCAGGGGACAAAATAAACAAATCACACCGGCAGGGGACAAAATAAACAAATCATAGCGGTTGGGGACAAAATAATCAAACCATACCGGTAGGGGACAAAATAAATAAATCTTACTGATAGGAGAAAAATGCAGTGGTTGAATTCAATGCATCGGATCTATGCGTCGAAACAGACATTCGTATACCAGCCGTCAACCAATAAGGACGTTTCATGTCAATAATCACAAGGCCATTTCCCCCAAACGAGGTATAACACAAACCACCAAAGAACGGAATCATGCAAAGAGAAGCAGTCAACAGTTTCCCACCATTTCTCATAGATATCCCACCACCCCTTCTCGCGACAGCGCTACTTTTCATTCCATTCCCGGTAAAAGCAAATGTGACACCATGACTGTCAATAGAATGTTCTTAATTGACAGTTCGAAAGGGCAATTCTTCCAGAATGTTTGTAGAATGACTCTGGATAGAATCCTGATTGAAACTCGGGATCTCTGCTTGCGATAAACATATATTACTAGCCCCATGATCACGAAACGATTTCAGACTTATGTCAAAATTTCAATAACTGATTTTGGTATGTTCCTGTATGTTATTTTAGCTGAAATTAGTTTTACAATAATTTACCCAGAATTTAGATTGGCAAGCAATATTTTGACTTTGTAAGAAATAACAATTTTGACTGAAGTCTAAGATCTCTTCGTGGAGCCTGGACTACAATGCTTACCTGTGTACAGTCCATTTAATCTTTGCATGGGTTACCTAGTGAAAACAATAAGCACATAACACACCAGCTGTTTTACCTTGTATACAGTTTTCTAACAGTGCAGTTCATAAAGCTAAAAGAAGTTGTTTACCACTAACTTGTCCAACATCTTGGTATATCCAAGTGCTGGAATTCTGTGAGAAGAAACTGGAGCATCAGTTCCCAAATATCCCTCATACAGATATTTCGTGCTCAGAATATTTATGATAGATCCGAACAAAAACGGTTGCTCAGCCACAAATGTTTGTGAGAGAGGATCCTCAATCACCTGATACTGACTGGCTTCTCTCAAAGCCTCATATATGGATATGTCTGTTTTCAAGGTTGATGCAAGATTCTTGACAGCTTCGAAAGCCTGGGAACAAACAATATATTGGTACGAAACACCTTTTATCGAAACGATCGAAGAGCAAATGGTTGTGTAAATCTGAGTCGAGTTCATAATGTTTTCGCACAAAAACCGTACCTTTACTTACGGATAATTATGTTCATTTAATTAACTAAGGGCTTTCATACAATGAAAATCACAATTCCTTTATGGTAATCTGTAGTAGTTTGTTAAACAGTTTTGTAGCGTATCCCCGGTAAGGGTGTGGTTTTTCTTGTCTAATACGAGCAGCAAACTGTAGCAAAGTTAAGACGACCATTGTTTGAAGTCTCGTTCACACGTATGCCGCAACCATTTGTGTTGTCGTCATTGGAAAATGCTCTATTTCATTCGGTATGAAGCATATACGCTGACAGTAGCACTCTTGTTCACACTTTGTCATTTGGTTGTGTGTAATGTGTCTGAACTTACAAATCATATCGTATGAATGGGATTTTGTTGGTACCTTTTTTAGCTTCTCAGAAGCCAGCTTTAAGCTGGTTTGATTGTAAGACGCAGAGCTATTTTCTATTGCCATCAGCCAGCTCGTATAACTAACATCAGGCCGTCCTGTGTTGTTTCAGTCAAGTATCAGTAGGTTGAACTCTCAAGAGAAGTTTGACAATAGCGTTGTTATCATTTGGGTGATGAATGAACCTAGCGCCCATGTCCATTCCCCGGGCTGGAAAAACAGAAAAGTGATATTTCAGCTAGCTTCCTTTGACAAGCTGACGGACTCCATACTATTCGATATCTACTGAAAAACAAAAGAGTACATAATAACAAGGCATGGACAAGGCATGATTCAACACTTAATGTCCACGCTATATCTGGGGCTGATTTACACACTAAACGTTAAAACTAATTGCCGCTTATTGAAAATTAATGGAGGTCTGATGTTTGATGATCTTTGAGGCAAATGAGGATTGCACGTAAAGTGACCGTAGTTGTAGCGCGCTCTACTTCTGGTAACTAAGCGTCAAAGCAGATATTCGTGTACCAGCCGTCAAATGTACATGTAATGGACGTCCTGTGTCAATGATGGCAACACTAATTTCCAAAATAACGCTCAACTAAGAAAGGGTAAGAAGTAAGGAATTAAGTCGGTTCATGCAAAGAGGAGCAATCAACTATTTTCAGTGATGGAAAGTCACAAGGAATGTTCTAAGTGAACAAATTAAATCGGTGTCAAAATCATGTACCATGATAGTTCATAGGTTGTAGTTATTCAATTATAAGTAGTTTATTTATGCTTTTGTTGAAACTTCATGTTTCCAACATCACGATCTTATTCAACATGACCTTAATGCTGATCGCCATCATATTAGTGAAATATTCTTAAGTGTGGCGTAAAACACCAATTTAAAATATACATAAATATTCAGCACGATGAACATAGCCTTGGATTGAGCTGAATTAAACACAATTATGAAGCAGAACGTTGGAGATTCTGAACAAGAAGAGAACTTGTAATGCCTGGAGTGCTTCGTAACACAACTCAAGCACTACACCAAGCAAAGTAAAAGGATGGTTATAGGATTATGCTGAATGCAAATGATGAAATATTTGAGCGAGAGCTGATCGCGGCTTGTAGAACTAAGTATCAAAGTGACAACATACGTGCCTCAATCAGCTAACCTGAGTTCAGGACACTTCTGACATTCACAGAATAATATAATGTCTCTGTGTTAATACTGCTTCTGAAACATCTAACACAAGGATTTGCTATCAAACGCCTCCATTCCAAGTTTCTTAAATTCTGTCAAAAGTATTAGCCATTAATTAGGGGTCCACGCTAGTATCCTAACGGGACACCTTTTGAAATAATCGTTCGGATTATTATTATTATTATGGGTTCACGCTAGTATCCTAGCGGGACACCTTTTGAAATAATCGTTCGGATTATTATTATTATGGGTTCACGCTAGTATCCTAGCGGGACACCCTTTGAAATAATCGTTCGGATTATTATTATTATGGGTTCACGCTAGTATCCTAGCGGGACACCTTTTGAAATAATCGTTCGGATTATTATTATTATTATTATTACTGGTCAAGTGGTAAAATGCAATATCTCGAAAACTGGTAAAGGTAGAAAAACCAAACACTGGAGTCTTAATGGGAGAATATGAATCAACTTTTGTCATTCTGTACTGTTTTACTAGTCACGTGATTACGGGCAGCAGAGAGGCCATTTTGAATTTTATTGATAAGCTAAAAAAAAGTCTTCTCCAAAACGGCTAAACCTTTCGAGATAAACTTTTCCTTTACAGTTTTAGATGGATTGCCCTACCAATATTGTAAAAAAATTTTAGTTTGTTATGCAAATAAGGCCAGTGAAAAGTAGGTCAATTTTTAAAACTGCTTAAATCATTACATAAACTTACTCTCTGGTGCCCAGTGACGTCAACATAACAAATCTGTAAGAATTATTTTTGTACTTTGTGTTGTTTCCATGTTTTGACCAAAAAGCCAACAAAAATCGCCCTATGTAAATAACACGAGAGCTTTGTGCCACACTGCATGAAACCATTGACCGCAGTTTATTGTGGGAAGGGTCATCAGCTCTGCGACAATGTATACTTCCTGTCTTCTGCTCTCGGGCATCAATTTCACAACAATGTATTCTTTCTGTCTTTTGTCCTCGGGTACAGCAGAAGATCAAAGCGCCCTGATCTCTATTTTAGCCTTCAGTACTTGGCCAATGGTCAATGATGCTTGGCAGTGTAAGGTTCAAATCCAGTTCATTCTTTCACTTTTTTTTTCGTGTTTCTTTTTACCATTATTATGAACTTTACAGACATCAGGCTACCAGAAGTGGTAAATGTCTAGTCGCGTGGACCCCGGCAGCGCTGTTTGATAACAGTATAATTACAACTTATAATCGAAGCGCATAAGATCTATGGCGCCACGTTATATAAGTCTGCATTCAAATACGTTTAACCCGGAGCTAGAGGCCATATAATCAAAGTACAGTTTTAATATCACCGCTGTATTTATATGAGCAGTTGCAAAGAAAGCGTGACGGAAATGCTTTTATATTTGTCTCCAGGGCAGCATAGGCTTACACACGATTTAATTTATAATCTAATAAATAAATATAATAAATATGGCCTCTTGGCAGTTTTCCTTAGGGTTTAATTTTAACTGTTCATGTAAATGCTTAAAAAGTAGCAACTTCCGCGCCCCAAGCTTCATAAAGAAATAAATAATATGTGACAGTATAATGTAATGTTGAAATGGAATTGATATAGCTACGGGACAGTATTTAATTGTGAAAATATTTTGTGATTTGCCAGCTATCACAATGTCGTCACTTGTATATATATATATATATATATATATATATATATATATATATATATATATATATATATTGGAGGACCATACGGACTAGATATCCAAAATTAATTTTTGAACGCAATTTACCACTCATTAAAATTTCCGTTCTCTTCAGAGATCTGTCTAACCCGGCTTGAAAAAGAGAAAGGGGCAGTCGCACTAAACATACCTTATTTGGGATCGATACTGACCGAAGTAGCTCGGATTTCCGTACTTACGTTTGATGATTTGTTAACTACCACACTTTCATCGCTCAGTAATCTCCTATATAAGACATTCAGACAATTGGATAAGCATTTTTTTCCTGATAGATGTTTGTGATCCATCAACGTCGTTTTCGGAAATGCTCTTGGAATGTCCTTATTGGTTGACGGCTGGTATACGAATGTCTGTTTCGAGGCATACGCATAGTATTTTCACAGAGTGCAGTTCGTTTGAGTGGATACTTAACCAATGGATTTTACTTATACCTGCTGCTAACTGTGTAGTAATTTCATAAGATAAATAGTTAACCTGCTAACTGTGTAGTAATTTCATAACATAAATAGTTAACTTTGGGATACAGCGATCCATTCGTTCAGAATGTGTCGTAGACCATCGTAGGCAACAAAATAACAACTGTTCAGTGTCTCTGCAGGCTTCATGATGTAAAGTGAAGTGAATCATGCAAACATTGTTTCACATCTTTTTCAAGGCTAGACAATAGAATTCTGTTGACATTAAATATTCTTAAGGAAAGTTATCAGTATAAGAAAAAGGGGAAAATGTTTCCCTGTATCTGCTGACCGTTAGAACACGTTTCATACATAAATTCGCCAGACGTTTGCTAGACATACATTTTTTCACGGGGCCTCCGTGGCTCAGTTGTATAGCGCTTTAGTGAAGCGTAATGACCCAGGAGTCTCACCAATGCGGTCGCTCTGCGTTCAAGCCCAGCTTATGCTGGCTTCCTCTCAGGCCGTTCGTTGGAAGTTCTCTATCAGCAACCTGCCGATATGAGTGAAATATTCTAGAATAAGATGATCGCCGTCAGTGAAATATTCTTGAATATGGCGTTAAGCAACATTGAAATAAATAATTGAATAATGCTATCAGGCTGGACAGTCAACATAACCACTGAACACCACTGAAAGCTGTCAAAGGATGGCTTTGAAACATTTAAGGCGCTGTGCCTTCATCGTAGTGTTCACTTGAGAGGGTGCCAATTTTTCTCATAAGGTAAAAAAAAACAACATTTTTTCAGGACTATAAAATCTCCTATCATATTGTAACGTGAAATAATTTTATGGTCAAATTTGGCAGTTTTGTTCAGTCAACTTTTTTCAGTTTTATGTATCTTCTTGAAAATGAACACGTGTCCATGCAGAAGTTAGAGATGATACAGTTGATAATGCTAAGAGCATAAAATAGAGCAATATTTTATTTTCTTAAAATGCTGCTCCTCAAGGAGAGTAACTGTCATATAAAACAAATTTGCTCTTTATGTGATAAGCACTTGGAATACAAGAGTTAATATATTGTGGATATATAAGGAATAATGCACATTAAAAAGGTCATTAAAGGTTTTATAGGATTAATATAAAGACTGACGTAAAAATACACATCCGTAGAGCACCAAGAATTACAAACAAGATGACCATATTCTGTATTTTCCTGAGACATAGGTTATGTCTTCTTCAAGAATCAAACTCCCTTTGCGGTAGGTATCTGTCCTAAATTAAAGTATATGGGACTATGGAAACTATTCCCACTTACTTTGTCATTTTCTCAGTGTCAGCTGATTTAAAAGCGGATTTATCACAGTTCATCACTGTGCTTGTTTAAGTTCCATCACACCAGTAGTTTCTGAATGCTAACATGATTGGATATTTGAACTGACAAAAACTCTCAAGGAGGCATAATCCTCGAAAAGGGAAGTAATCTGTGCGTTATGGAACTAACGAACCTGAACATATTCTACTATGGAGAGGTTTAACTAAAACCAAAACACATAGGACTGTTTTGACAATTTTGTACATGATGGCGTACATCACCACGTACAAACTTAACAAAACTGAATCCGCTCCATTATGAACATCTTTGTTGGCCTTTTTGGATATTCGTGGCGCTGAAGTAAGGCTATTGTTATTACCACATCTTCGGAAATATGCACATGTCGGTTTAACTAAGATTAAACGTTATACACGTAGCAGACGCCATGTATCATACAATGACATCACAGGCAGTTATTATTAAATGACCTGAGGGAATGACAGCAATGGGAGACATAGAATTACTAAACTAGGTAATACTGGGATAGTATTAGCTGAGTTTAAGTATGATTCTACTTCTTTCGCAGCTTTTCTGCCTGTGTCTATAGCCGTCTGGGCGGTGCCATACTGTTTGGTTCGTGTGTGCTCGCCAGCGAAGAACAATGGTGGTTCGGCTTCCCCGAGAATGTCCCAGTCTCCCTTCTTTATTCCTGATAACAACAAATGAAACACAAAGATGTTGAAAAATATTTGCATCCATCTGTTGATAGTTGATCTTTTTTGAAATCATAACAAGATTCGTTAGGATGAATTATGATATAGTATTGTACACAGTAATTAGTATGGAAGTTAGTTCATGTATTCTATACCGCATCTCGGTTTATAGATGTCTGAGCCATTCACTGAACTGACCATGAATCCATTAGGGTTTAGGGACAAAAGTCCCGGCGGACAAAAACCCGGGGCAATGACAATTTAATGACAATTTTTTCGATGGAAAGCACACTATATGAATTCTCGTCAACAAATATTTAATATTATGTTTGTTTGATTGTCGGATATGTTTTGTCGGTTAATCAAAACGAGGTGGGTTTGTCCGCTAGGGTTTTTGTCCGCAGGGCTTTTGTCCACGGGCATTCTGTCCGCCGGGATGTTTGTCCTTGATTCAATGCATTAAGGATTAGATGACTAAGTGTTATAAATGAAATACATCACCAACCTCCTCAGACAAACTTCTTTTACATATAAGATCTAGGTCTTTTTTCAGTAGGATTTCCAGTATTTGTTTTCAGAATAAGAAAAATGGTGGTTGTATGACCTATATCACAACCGAGCCACAAACATTCCAGTAGATTAATGCACAATTTTTAAATTAATGATAAATAATTGTTGAAACGTCATGTCATCCGGGAAACAGCAGGATACCTACCTACAGCTGGGAATGAATACGAGCCCTTGGAGAATGGGTCACTCTTCCACTTCGTACGGGACATACTGACAACAGTAACAGGATCCAGGCTCCTGCCAAATACCGTGCGCAGGCGACTTAGAGCTGGAAAAAAAATCGACAAATGCTCAAAAAACCCATACACGGATAATTCTGGCTATACGTAAGTCTGACCATTCATAAATCTCTCAATATATAAGTCTGGCCATGCATAAGTCCGGCTGTGCATAAGTTTGACTATACGTAAGTCAGGCTATACATAAGTCTGGCTATACATAAGTTTGGCAATAAATAGGTCAAACTATACATAAATCTGGCCATACATAAGTCCGGCTATGCATTAATCTGACTATACGTAAGTCTGGCTATACATAAGCCTGGCTATACATAAGCCTGGCTATACATAAGCCTGGCTATAAATAGGTCTCTCTATACATAAATCTGGCTATTAATAGGTGTGACTATACATAAATCTAACCATACATAAGTCCGGCTGTGCATAAGTCTGACTATACGTAAGTCTGGCTATACATAAGTCTGGCTACAAATAGGTCTGACTATACATAAGTCTGGCTATATTCGGGTCTTTAAGTTGAAGCAGACCTACTTCGCTTACCTATTGCACCCTTACCTAGGTTTTTAAGCTCGTTATCAGACATATTCTCGCTCTGCTCCCCAAAATGGCCGGCAGCATAGGCCACGATTACAGGTTTGTCCTGCGATGTCGTGGAAACACGACATATATGTAAACTTTCCTCGCTCAGCAATATTTCGCAAAGCCACAGTTATGTGGTGTATATTCTTTGTCCAAAACCGTCGGCTGAATGTTAACACAAGCTTGTTTATAGTACCAAATCCTGAAAAGAGGGATAAAATTTAAAACATAGTTAACGATTAGAATTAACATTTATTATTTCCAAGAAGATACCCCTATATTTGTCAAACTGAGAAATCTAATATATATAACTCTCAAAATCGATAGTTAATGAGGCACACACTCTCTATCAAGTACAATCACTCCTTGTGGTCTTTGCAGTGTTAAAAGTAACACTTTTATTTTAGGAGCATAAAACATATACTGTCAAAATGGATCTCCTTGAAAATCGTTAGTAATGTACAAACTTTAATATTCCGTCCCCACTGCTGTCCTGTTCAAAAAATCGTCCAGGCCTTTGGAGTATCTGTCCCGTAGCGCAAGAGTACGCAGTAGTTGAATAAAAAAAGCTTACCAACTCTTCTTATCGCCAGTCGCTTTTTCGGGGATAAACTTGGCATGAATTTGACGTTATTCGCTTTCAAAATTCCCAATGGTAACGTGATGATAAGAGCGTCCGTCTTATAGGTCTCGTCGTTTCTGCATTTTATGACTACGCGTTTGTTTTCTCGAACATTCACTTCGGTTACTTCCTGGTCCAGAAGGATATTTAGTGAAGGTTCCGACGAAGACTTCTTGACAATTCTAAATAACAGAAATGGCATCATATGTCATATGACATAGGCAATATTTACAAAAAAAATTAATTGTTTTAAAATACAGACATTATATAACATTCGCATACCAGCACTTATCGGTTTAAATAACACCCTGATAATAATAATTTTTCACTGGTCAATGATTTTTCAAGTAGAGTGTGAATTTAAGTCCGGCTAAAAAAAGAAAAAAGGTTTATATTTTCCATTCCGGCTTATTATGATCAGGTTTTCAGAAATTAGATAAAATCATGAAACTTGGCAAATAGCTTACCTGTCTACCATCTTGCTGTAACCAAGCGCTGATATTTTTTCAGAATTTTTGGCTTGATCATTATCGTGTCCAGCATGTATATACTTGGTGCTGATACTGTTTATGGGGGATCCGAAGTTAAACTCTCATAGAGACACAAATGTTTGCGAGAGAGGATCACCAATTAACAGGGATTGCTTCGTTTTTCTCAGAGCCTGATGCACGGATATGTCTGTAATCAGCTTTGACGAAAGGTTCACAACAGCCTCAAAAGCCTGAGTACAAATGAGAAATTGGATGAGAACAGCTTTGAAAGAGAGAAAATCGACAAACGTACAGGTAAGGTTGTCAAAAATGTGGTGAACGTATTGCTGGGGATGGTTACGCTTGTAGTTGTGAACAGTGGCGTACCTTATTCACTTTCATCGAAGCTGCATCTACCCTGGCCTTTGAATATGTCATAGAATCGTTGCCTCTAATTGCAAGTGACACCTTTCTGTTGAAATCAAACATGGGAAGGTTATATTCTCTGTGCAATTTGACCACTGAGTTCCTTTCGTCTGCGTAGCGAATAAAACTCGCTCCCATGTCAACTTCGGGCCCTGTTAAAGAGAAAATAGCCACAGCAGTGAAGTCCACTTGATTTATTTATTTCATTCATTGACGATAGCGGTCAGGTTTATGGTGGGGGGGGGAAACCTGATTTCCCGGGGAACACCACCGAACCTTGGCAAGTTATACCGATGAACTTCCCCACATCTGACATACAAATATGCACATCATTTCAAGACATGA
This sequence comes from Liolophura sinensis, assembly GCF_032854445.1. Lineage (NCBI taxonomy): Eukaryota > Metazoa > Mollusca > Polyplacophora > Chitonida > Chitonidae > Liolophura > Liolophura sinensis. The sequence continues at coordinate 49,460,650 of NC_088301.1, read as the reverse complement.
GGCCTTCAACGAACGACAGGCGGCGTCGTCGACCGCTAATTGTACCGCTAATTGCACCTGGAATTGAACTAACAGCGACCGCTTGCTATACCTTTCTATAGCAACGTAGCCACTTGGCCGAGGAACACCTAGAATTGAACTTCTAACGACCGATTGCTATACCTTTCTATAGCAACGTAGCCACTAGGCCACGGAGGTCCCCTACCTGACTCTGATACTCATATACTGGAAACACAAAGTAGAACTAGAACTATATGCAGTTATACGGCTCCAAAGCTGTCTGTACACACAGTCTTTAGCTTCCACCTTCTAAAACTTTGCACTTTCTCCACCACAGACCGTTCAAATCTATCAGTTCTGTGTCTTCTGAATAGATCCCTTGTTTGTCTAATGCAAGCAAAAATACAGACGTAATACATATTAGACAATAAACTCTCCGAAGTAGTGAATTGCATATTCCTTGTGGAAACCACGTCTCGTGTTTTCAAAGGAAACAAAACTATTTCAGCAATACCCGGAATCACGATCTCCCACAAATGAACCATATTGTTCATTTTTAAATCCGAAATGAATTTGGTAAGAATGGTAAGGAGTAAACTGGATTTGAATCCCAGGCTGATAGGACTGGTAGTCTGGTGCCTAATGATTTCATAATAATTGAAGAAAAAAAAATAGAACAAAGATTGGCAGGAATCAACTGGATGTGAATTGGTGATTAGTGGAGGCAGTGTTCACTGGGCCGACGGTAAAAGGCATTGAAAAGAAAAGAAAAAAAAATCTTTCAAGTAGCAGTGCTGGGCCACGTATATAGAGAGATTATTCCTTCGATGTACTATTCCTGTCGCCCGACGGAATTAGAATAGATGACCTCTAGCCTGCAATCTACAGTGAACGGGTTCCATGCAGTCTAGCACGAAGCTCTCATGTTATTTGAATGGGATGTTTTGTCAATGTTCGTATGTATGTACGCTGCTGGGTTTTACGTCATACTTCATATTTTTGATGTTTTTGGTCATAATCAGATAACTATAACAAATACAAAAATAATTCTTACAGATTTGTAATCCTGACGTCAAGGAATACTAGACAGTGTGTTTATTTAATAAATTTAAGCAGTTTTTAGACTTGACCTTCTTTGAAGCTAATTTCATTGATCACTCACAGAACAACTTGCATACCAAACAAAACGTTTTTGGGCAATATAAGTACGGCGATGCACCTAAAACTTGAAATTTCATCTAAAAATCAGTAGCCGTTTTACGGCAAATGAAGTATAGCAATAAAATTCAAAATGGCTGCTAAATCACGTGGCTGGCTAAAGAGCACAATACGCCAAAAGCTCCTTCATACCTTCGTTATTAAAAGTGCCAAGATTGTTTTCACTACCTTTACCGGTTTTGGAGAAATTTTAAGAGCTGACTATGAATAAAAATAACAGGTTTTTAAACGCATTTTCATGCCAAAACTTTCAGTCGTAGTTCTGAGGTCCTGTATTCAAAGATGAAGACCAATTTTCAGCTTCATAGCTATTACGGTGTCCGGTCACGTGACATTTGAAAAATGATACTGAAATTAGCTTTAACTGCAATGTAAGGAAAACCTGTACAGTGTAGGAAAAAAACTCAAACCACGGTTGTCTTCAGCAGGTCAAATTACATCTAATTGCTATCTTGCTTTTTCAAAATTCAGTAACATCTCATAACGTGGTTAAAACGACCAATAGAGATCTTCCACCTTTCTCGACCGATTTGCATAAAATTTCCAATCTTGATACCTCCAGTAGACATGTACATGCGTATCAGTTTTCAGTGCAACTGGATCATCGGTTCTGGAGAAGAAGTTTTTCTTATTTTTTCATATTCCTCAAATTTGACCGATAAATCGTTCACTGGTGGGTAAAGTTTTTTACTCCAGGAGGTAGCCCAAATGATTTGATAATGAACTTCTAAATAAAGTTAACAGCTGTGATACACTGTATTCTCGCAAAACGATCAAAAACAGTTGTCAGAGAAGAAGAAAAATCTGTAGCAAGAACAATATTCCTCAAAGCAAAACTTGGAAAGCATAGTAATCTAATTGAGAACAAGAATCTTCTAAGCGAAGCTTGGAAGCCTAAATATAACTGGTGATGGTCATACATTTATGAGTTATCATACATATATTCTTCATCAGAGGTGGATAATTTTTTACAACGAAAATCTAGTCAAATGGGTGCGATAGCTTCAATGACAAGGACTTCGAACTGACTATTCAATCTGCAGTGAAGACTTAAGTTTACAGAAGTAAAGTTTTTCAAAGAATATGCAGTTATGTACAGAAAAGAAGACAAAATTTGAGAACGCCAATCCAATACAACGAATATAATATTGTAACATTTTGATCAAGTGACACATCCAGACACCAGACACCTGTAAATTTTGCTTTCATCAAACCCCGAATGTAGCAAAGGAAGGGTCAGCGTAGGGAAAGTACGAAGTTGGAAAACAATTTAAAAGGTTTACAGCTCCCTGTCGTACATGTACGTTGAATTCAGATGAGGTAAGATGAGAAACCCCCGTATTTCTTTAAATTAATTCATTTCACTGAAGTAAGCCATTTTAATCAAATTCCTTTTCATTTTGGAAAGAAATATAGCAGAAAATGCACAAGCGTTCAGAAAGTTAGAAGACTGTGGTTGCATGCGAATAAGACACAGACAGTTGTTTACAACTTAAAAGACTGGATATAATAGGCGTGAACATCCACTTCAACAATTTTCAAAGAGAATTGTTTTTTTTAGTTACAGTAGATTTGACAATTACCGTCATCTAAACAATACATTCTTTATTCGGGGAAACACTTCCTCGGCTAAAAAGTGCATATGCCTTCGGGCGTTGAACCTCAGGATCGCAAAGTAAACAAAACATCAATTTCGCTTCATGGAAATTACCACAATTTATAGATCAGCAGTACATTTAGCACATATTTATTCATTTATGTACTTGGAATGGTCTATTGCTATATTCAAGATTTTTCAATTATACGTTGGCAATAAGTATTATGGATAGAGGAAACTGGAGCGCTCGGTGTAAACCACCGACCTTCGCCAAGCTACTGACGAACTTTTCCACACGTGAGGTACAGATAGGCACATCATAGCGATGGAAAGGCTTTGGACCACTAGAACATGGTCATTCTGGATAGATATTCAGAAAAATTCTTCCTCAACAACAGACTGTGCCTAACAGTGCTTGAGAAAAATAATTAGATTCTGCCTTTCCCCCCTGACTAAAAACAATGAAGCCTAAAAATGACTTTTTTCAATGTATAGAAGCAAAGAAAATATTCCATCCTTCACCTTTACAGTAAATTTACATAAATCTACTCGGAGTTCAGTAGAAAAGAGCAGCGTTTAGGTTTGTTTGCCTAGTTCACTTTCGAGCGTCCACATTGAATCACAGCACAATTGAATGACGTCGTATGATCGAAGCCAGTTTCCACTTGTTTGGGTGCGGAATTAAGACAGTTAAATTGTATCAGATTAGTAGTATAAGGTACAATGGTTGCCTCCAGGAAGTACCTGATGTTAAACCTGCTCATGGTCTTATGAGTGAGATATTCTTGAGTACGGCGTAAAACTCCAATTGAACAAACACCTAGAAATAAGCAAGATTGTTACTTTTACGCATCCCGTTGGACAAATTTGCTCTTACAGTTCGTATAGGAGCCTTTTTGACTATATGAGCGGTCGAGGGTGGTCATATCTTTGTTTGCTCAGTTAAAACAAACCACCGTTGTATAGACGTGAAAAATAACTACGCGTGGCGTTTAGCAACAATGGGTCAATTAACCAATTAATGATTCATCACTGAAAAACGTAATCTCTTAGTTTTAACAGAAAATCTGTAGTCTGAGTGATGGTAGAAGGACTTCTGTTATTGCAGCAGATCTGTTAAATAATACACCTATTCTATTAATTCTAATGATTCTATTAGACTACGGTATATTACGTTTAAGATGACACAGTATTATGTTATATTAACAGAATACATTCTACATCACATTCAACAGGCTTTCTGTTAAATTACAAATTAATTTTTTGAGTGTATGAATTTATAAAAACCGAATGCGGTTGTTATAGCCCATTTAAGGTCACTATAACACATTTGCGGAAATGTATTTCCTCATTTTTCATCATGACATAATAAAATTGTAATAATTTACCGGTTGCGTTATGAAAATTTTCAGTATTTGTCCATATCCTTCCTCCGTAACGATTGGGTCTTGCTTCCAAGACGGTCACTTTGTACTGTCCAGCATCGGTCAGTGCTCTGGCAGCGGCCAGTCCAGACGCCCCTGCACCAATCACTATAACTTCCTCAACGCTCTGAACGTTGTAAGCGCCAAACGACACCAATAAGAACAACGACAACATTTCTTGTGGAACTTGTAACTTGAACCTTCTCTGAATACTGTCCTTGGAACTGTAAGGATATATAAAGTTTTTCCTCTATATAACATTTCAAAAATGTTTGTCCCTGTGTTTGATGATTCAGTTGTTGCATGCTGACTTTTAGGCACACAGTATTGCGTATTGCGTACAATGCTTATATTAACACGCCATGCCTGAGGGTATGTCTGAATCCGTTAGCTAAGACTTATATACACACGCACACTCACTGTACAATGTTTGTACTTATATTAAATAAGACAACACGCAACAAAAGCAATGAAAAACCTTGGAACACGCTGTTTCAGTGTAGCATGAAGCATCAGTATATTGTACATTTTATATTGAGATGTATTCATTTTAAACAAGACCAGCCTTGAAGAATCAGCTAATAAGTGTTACAAACGCACCTGACAACGTTGTTGAGTCGAGTTAATATAATGTAAAATGCGTGTGGCGTGGCCAGTATTTATGTAGATTTCATTTCGACTGAATTTCCAAGTCCTCATTTTGGCCGTAGAATTTATAAAACGATTTCCAGTTGAAGGATGACGTATACATCACCTAACATTGTTGGACATTTTGGTAAATAAAAATACATATCTTAGGACTTACCTTTCCGCTGTAGACTCGTATTATCTGGATAATTTTCAAACTTTTTCCTATCACCTGTCATTGTATTTACCATGGTCTTTTTGTTAATCATCTTTTAACAGATTTGTCATCCAGACAACGGAAATACATTTTCATTCTGACCTCAACAATTCCGGGGAAAGTGCCATTGCGCTTAAAATGAGAGAGCTACCATACTTAATCCGCTGAGATGTTAATAATTTTAAATCTACATTTTACGTTTGTTACCAAAATTGGGTAATAAATTTCAAATAAATCCACTTATGAATAAGCATACATAAACGGCAACAAATATATACAATAGTTTTTGCGTAGTTTGTAGTTTCGTTTTGCCTTTCGTTTTGTTGTTCCCATGTATATTCAAATATTGCTGTCGGGAGACCATGGCATTCACTGAGTGTGTGGTACTTTCCTTAGCAGAAAGACACGCATCATCGTTTCTCATGGCGTCACTGACCATCGGGTATTGCATCAAAATGTGCGGCGATAATCGACATTCCAAAGGTACGTTGCTTTCCGCCAAATGCGAACCGTATATAACGTACGACTTGATGATCGTAGTATATACTCTGTTTCGTGTCACGATCGAACACTGGCGGATGTTGCACGTGGCAAAAGGGTTAGAATTACTTTGATAACTTTAAGCTTGTGAGCTCTACCCTTCATAGAATAATACAATTGCTTTAAAGTTAGCATTTTCAACATGACAGATGGTGGCGTGTCAACTAACACATATATGTATCTTATGAACTTGAAGAGAAACAAGACGATGGCAAAAACGGACTATACATGTCCCTGTATGACATGTAATAATCTAGTTTCACGCACTTGAAACTTGCGCTTGGAGAGAAATACAACATATAGCGCTTATACATGCTCATATATATCATATATACCTGGTGGGTACCTTTTTCACCAAATTTAAAGGCGCTTTGCAATAGATGACACTGCATGTTGACAGATTTTTCAGATTTGTTTTTTATTTCCTCTGTTTTATATTTCTACATCTTTAAAAATAGGCATATACACCGTGCAAACACTGCTTAACGATGATGCATGGTGTAGACATGACTGATCTGCCTAATGCAGATAATACAATGTTCAGTACCTGTAGAGTTGTGCTTTACATCGCTGTTACATTATCATTTTTGTAATGTATGAAATTTGACTCTCAATATTATACAACAACATCGACTACAAAATCTGATATAAATGCCAGAGATTAGTATATCTGAGAATATATCTCGCTTACAACAGAATTAATACATATGCAGGGGCCACATTAAACCGGATTTATAGAAATAATTTATAGCCTGATATGGAAGACAGACAGAAATAGAGAGAATAAAATTACAAAACTAGATAACACGTTCACTGGGGCAGTATTAGCTGAGTTTAAGTATGATTCTACTTCTTTCGCAGCTTTTCTGCCTGTGTCTATAGCCGTCTGGACGGTGCCATACTGTTTGGTTCGTGTGTGCTCGCCAGCGAAGAACAATGGTGGTTCGGCTTCCCCGAGAATGTCCCAGTCTCCCTTCTTTATTCCTGATAACACCACATAAAACACAAAAATGAATCGTCCACAATACACATCTTCATGACATAAATATTTCGAATTTATCTCCTAACTACAATATTACTCTGGTTCATTATGATACACTATGTTTCATCTAATAATAATTAGAGTCTGTCTGCCTCTGTTGCTGTCAATTCGGAGAGCAATTTCATATTAGCAATCATTAATGATATCACATCGTGGATTAAGTAGGCTGGTTACAAAGTGTCGGACACTTACCTACAGCTGGGAACGAATATGATCCTCTGGAAAACCGATCTTTCTTCCACCTCGTGCGAGACATTTTCACAACACTTACTGGGTCTAAGGCTGTACCAAAAGCAGTGCGCAGACGACTTAGAGCTGAAAAATAAAGTCAAGTAAGGGAACTTATGTATGATAAGTTGATGATAAGTGCCGGAAAAAATACTAATGATTGTGAAAATGTAATTGAAAATAGTGAAAGCTATCTTCATTTTTCTTTTTTCCTTCTTTCTTTCTGTTGTCTATTATTTTTTTCGTATCGCTGTATATGATCAGATGGTGAATATATGCCTAATCAAGAATCAGCCTGTACTAAATGATCATCCTGTTTTCCACTGAATTGACATATTTATTCTAATCAAATAGGTAAATGACTTTAACGTCAAGTAGTGAACAAACTACTGTTTGGCTACTAAAAGCGCCATTTATACCTTAGCATATTATTAAAATTCTTCTCAAGATAATAAAAGTTTTAATTTTCTAGGATAAAGTCAGATCAAAGTACCTCATTAAGGGCTGTTAAGGCATGACCTTATAAGACAAACATAGTACTGTTTTAAACAGTGACTGGTGTTAGGCCCTATGAAGGGCTAACCCCTAAAATCCACTACAAGTGCACGCTTTCACATATAGTTGGACCGCTTCGGTGGCCTAATGGTTAACGCGTCCACTAAGAAGTCAGCAGACCCGGAAGCAAAAGGACTAGTTGTCCCGTGTTAATACAATGTGACTGGGTGGAGTGTCATACCTGGTGTGTTCGGCATGGCGCTAGCACTTTGGGGATTAGGAGGTAAAAACACTTTGTTGGCAAATATGGAGAAAGCGCTAGGTTTTCTGACAGTCTGTGTGATAGTTGTATCTAATTCGGCTGAACCTAAGCCTTTATATTTAGATACAAATCCACGATACCAATTTTTTAAGCTAAGGCACACCTACCAAAATGTTCAAGCTGATATGGACTTACCTATGGTTTTAAGCTGGTTGTTACTCATTTTCTCGCTCTGCTCCCCAAAATGGCTGACAGCGTATGCCACTACCACAGGCTTGTTTGCAATGGCGTGAAAACTCGACATAATGCAAAGCTTTCCTCGGTCATCAATATCTCGCACCGCTACAGTTAAGTGCTGCTTGTCTTCTGGCCAAAACCGTTTGTTAAATTCTAACACAACTTTGTTTACCGTACCAAATCCTGGAAAAAGGAAAGCAAATGATACAGACCATTAAGAGGCCATTATACAACTTCAAATGTAGCTGATGTTAAAATCAACACATATTAGCTCTCACTTAACCCATACTGAAAGGAAACAGATATTTTTAACATAATCAGTCAATGGAGTAAGGTATATCAGCAAAACAAAAGGTAAATTAGATGTATGTGGTTCAGTTTCAACAATGAAGCAATAAAAAACTCAAGAGGGCCATGTTTCATTTACCAGAGATGAATCTTGAATTCACATTTAGTAACGTAATAAATACAGACTGTCCTCACAAAGATTTAAAGGAGATAAGTTCACCATTTATTGCCCAGTGTCCACTTCACCGTTTCATTAACGTTATAAAACAACAAGGCTGTCTATAGTTTTTAAAGGTTGCCATTCATGAGAAGATTCGTTGTTGATTTAATTTGCTGGAATATCTCAATAACGGCTGAGATGAAAAGGTTAGTCGTAATTAATTCCCATATGACCGAATCGGTGAAAGAAATGAATCCACCTTCGTTGGATTTGAAGGAGACAACTGATAGTCCTGTTGGCACTTATTATTTTGACCTATATCTGTACAAAGACGACCAAGGTCTTCTCTCACGAAGCGTTTGTGAGAAAAGAACAATTTCACTTCTGTAATTTCAAATTATAACTATTTTGATTTTAATATACTAAATTGTCCTGCAAATGGAGTATGTGTATCCTGCCTTGTACTATTTGTTAGGGCTTATGTATTTTGTGATGATTTTAATCTACGTCACTGGTTACCATTGATTAAATAACTAGTGAGTCAATATACTTTATCAAACGCCTTCACTGCAGGTTTATCCAATTTTACATTGAGCCTCTTGTTTACAACTTGTAGACAAAGCGTCCAGAACCTCAGAATCTTTCTCATGTACATCTGTCTAATTCCGATTAATCTGGGGCTAGGAAATTATAAACGTCGATGCATATTTATTAAATCAACATGAAGCTTATATGTAGTTTTGCAAATTAAGAGCGGCTGATGTATACCAGCGTATTTGGATTTGACATGGAAATTATCTACAGAATGCGAGTTTGAAATCTGACTTGGATGTCACGCCTATAGACTATAGATTCTTAGACTTCTTAGATTCTTCCCTGCATCACTCTCTTCTCTGCCTCTCTCTCACATGTTACCAGCGTTATTTACTATCAGTGTATTATTTCTTTACATATAACTTTAGGAGCTGGTGTTACAGAATATTTTAGAAATGCTGCTATCAAGTACCCGGACATAATCACCATCAAGTTAGATCTTTTTGATTGGAACGGAATGCATTTGTATTAGTTAGGTTCAGCGATTGTACGCCAAATAAGGCATCACTGCTTTGCTCATTATAGCAAATTATGCCAGCTCTCTAATACATATTTTGCAGGGTGCCCGATGAAGTGCCGTTGTTTAGCCGCCCAGAACTTTAAGGGCACAAACTATTTACCACTATACATCTATAGCTTACTCCACGAAAGGGAGCTGGTTTTATAGGTTGTGTTGGAAATGGGTTTTGTGATTATCGACCGAAAACGTCCATCCCAGCGTTGTCTACGAGTAACATGTAGGAATGTCGGTCTTTGACGCTAACATTTTTTGGTTCAAATTTCGTGGATTAAACAAACAGTGTCTCCTCTGAACCCCCAACAATCACCCGAGCGATTCTTTTCATTAGTAAAAACAATGGGCAAAGATGTTTCATACATTGCCCGTCAGAGTACTCCAGATAGTCTATATACACAAAGTTGGCAGAAACACGATGTTCTAGAAAGAGGAAACCTCAGTGTACATGTCGCCAAACAAAAGACAAACTTACCAACTCTCTTTATTGCCTTCCGCTTTTTTGTCGATAAATCCGGTGTGAATTTGACGCCATTCGCTTTCAAAACCCCCAATGGTAATGTCACGATTACAACGTCCGCCTTGTATGTTTCATTGTTTCTGCATTTAATGACCACGCGTTTGTCTTCTTGAACATTCACTTTGGTTACTTCCTGGCCTAAGATGATATTTAGAGGAGTGTCAGCTGGAGAATTCTGGACGATCCTAAAACACAGACACACAGAAAGAAGTGTTACCCGGAATGAATTGTTTATACATGTAGAAACTCTAAATGTAGTTTCGCGACCAGGATTAGCACATCGATCCTTAACCTTTAAACACATTTCGAACGCTGCAAGGCAACTACTCAAAGCAATGACCATAAGCTCTCTTCTACTTTCTCAAAGAACTACATGCATGCTTTAGACTAATGATGATGACGGTAATGGATATAAGATTGCTTTATATTTTCTGGTTTGCTCATTAGTATTTATTTATTTATTTATTTATCTGATTGGTGTTGTACGTAGTCCTCATAAATATTTTACTTATATTACACCGCCCAAGCAATGCCCTCTTTGCTGCCAGCATTATGATGAGAGGAAATCAGGTAGAGCCCGGGGGAAACCCACGACCATCCGCAGGTTGCTGGCATATCTTCCCTCGTACGGCCGGAGAGGAAGCCAGCATGAGCTGGACTTGAACTCACAGAGCCTGCTATAGAACGACCACCTGCAAGTTACTTTCATACTTGTATATCAGTAAAGTATAGATTCTGAAAACAAATGCCTGAAAATTCAACGACATAAATATTTTGTTTTATTTTTTATTGAATTCTATCTAAGTTATAAATGTTGTGGCTGGAGTCAAAAACTTTCTGAGAGGTAAAAGTTGCCAACACCCTTAATGTGGCTTATTATGAAATTTGAATTGGATGTCACGCATATGCCTAAAACATCGACTGCCTTCTCTCCATCATTTCAGCTCTTGGTTGTTTCTCTCTTAGAAGCAACAAGCTTTATTTTCCATTTATATGTTATTTCTGCCATTTTCCTTTGGGGACTGTTTTGATAATGAGTCTTGTGGTCATGGACTTGGAATGACTGTTTATGATTTACGGGTAGCATACGAACGTTGGAGTTGGCGCTTAGATTTGTAAACGGTGCATTCTTTGATGGCAGTACATATATAAATCGTGTTTGGTTCTTCCGTACACAATTACGTATATATCACTGCCAGCATGTGCTATAAATAATACTATACTCATCAAGGAGAAAAAAAGATGTTCAGAATCTTTAATTTTTACTGACACCAGCTCCCCATAAAACAAAGCCGGCTGTATGTAATAGATTAAGAACTCACCCATCGTTTTCCATAATTTCAATTTGTAGTCGACAAGAATATTTAGATTCTAAAAAAAGATAATTGTTCAAGTTATGTAAGTTCCTGTAGATTACAGTACCATTAGTATGTGTACCTAATTCATTGGCATGTGCAAAACGCTCCGGAGCTAATTCTTTCATATTTGTGTTATCTTACCTGAAGAAATGGGCGTTCTAAGCATCATTTCCCCCCTCACCAATACTTATCTTAATATAAATTAAAAAAGCATTGTAGAAATTCCAGATTAAAACCATGATTTGTGACTTGATATTTCCGATAACGCCACCCCTCTCCACAACACACCCTTCCGCAAATTTTGATTAGACGGGTAAAGAGACTTATTTTGTCTAGGCTTTCTATGTGCATATACATATAATACGTTCTTCGTTTATATATACTGTGCCAATTTCTTAAAGGTGATACGTTATCACCGCAGCGTCAGTAATTATATGCAGAATGGTTCCATGAAAATACACAAGTGATTTATTCAGTGCACTTGAAGTGACATGGGCTTCATCAACTTTTCCATTAACTTACCTGTCTAACATCTTGCTGTAACCAAGCGCTGGTATTTTTTCAGAGTCATTTGGAACATCCGCGTACCCTGCATTTATATACTTGGTGCTAACATTGTTTATGGCAGTTCCGTAGTTAAACTCTTCAACAGCCACAAATGTTTGCGAGAGAGGATCGTCAATTAACTGGGACTGATTCAGTTGTCTCAGAGCTGCGTATATGGAAATGTCTTTCTTCAGTTTTGACGAGAGGACTGCAACATCTTCGAAAGCCTGGATACAAATGGTAAATTGGGTGAGCACAGCTTTGAAAATATGATAAACGTACAGGTAAGACTGAAAATCAAAATGCGAAAACTGAAATATTCTGGATATTCTTACGCCACGATGTGGTTAAAAATATTGTCGAAGTGGCTTTAAGCCATGATTATTCATTCATTCCTGGATATATTAGTTGACATAATTGACTTTGTTTGTTAATTGGCTTACCTTATCGACCTTCATTCCAGCTGCATCTATCCTGGTCTGTGTGTATGGCCTAGAATCCCTTTCTCGTACTACAATTAATCCGTTTGCATTCATTTCCAGCATCGGTAGGTTAAATTTTCTGTGAAGTTTGACAACAGAATTCGTATCGTCTGGATGATGAATGTAGCTAGCTCCCATGTCAACTTCCGGACCTGGGAAACAAACAAGTGGTAGACTCAGTGAGCTCCCTTTGATAATCTTATTGGAATCCTGTATTCAACAACAAATGCATTGTTGCTCTAGAGAGAATTGCGGTTTTCAGTATTCTGTAGGACAAGATGGTGGTGAAGGACAGAATTACACCGGATTTCTGTAAAATAACCAATGCGAAAAGTATTCGGTAAATTCGAAATGATATTTATGTCTACACTGATGATAGCAATCAGCCACAAAACACGACATCCCACTTAAGCCGACAAATTTTGAAATTTTGAGCTTTCATCACAGCCAAGGACACCTCCTTAGCACAAATACGTAGTATAACTTTCAGCCTGTCGCCGGCAAAAATCGGCGGAGCATATATATTTACCCGCTTAATTCAAATGTTAGGCTATTTAATTTACGGACCTAAAATCACAGAACAATAACGAACGTTTTGACCCTGTGATTATACTAGTACAGTTCACGCCAAGCTTGATATGCCGCATGTTTAGAAGGAATTTTACAGCCATCGTGGCTCTCACAGCTAACTTAATAAAATAGTTCCACTTTTGAGAAGTCACTCCCGTCCAAATAGGTAAGACATACATGTAAATGTGGATGTGCTGATCAGCGCTTGAGTTGACATTAAGTTGAGAGATCGCAAATTTGAGGGCGAACAGCAAATCTACAGGCTGGTCGGGTTGCATCCCATTGAGTGGAATCCCTCAAAGAAAGTTTGTTCACTCAAAAATCAATCTGTTGGTTTTAACAGAAAGTCTGTTGTCTGAGTAATGCTAGAATGTATTCAGCTGTTGCAACAGATTATTCTGTTAAATATGACACACATATTCTATTAATTCAACGAAAAGATTCTATCAGACTAACTGTATATTGCGTTCAATATGACACAGTATTATGTTATAATATATAATAATATTATATTATTATTACAGAATATAGTCTAGCATCACACAGGCAACAGACTCTCTGTTAAAATTAAAAGATTAATTTTAGTGTGAGTGTAGATTTGATGAACGGTCAATACCACAAGCAGAATTATTGAATGAATGGATTTTCTCATGAGTCCTTACCAAATGTATTAGGTTAAGGATGTGAGCTTTGCACAGGAAGGTATATATTGTACACTGTCAAGTGCCCCAATGGTGAGGGCATGTCTCTCGTGGCCTATGCGCTTTCTAACTTCCGGTCTCTGATCGAGTTCTCATTTGGGTTGGTAGGCTTTGGCAAATATTTTGTCAGGGTTTTCCAAACGTTGGTTTCTCACCTTCTATACGGGTAAATTCGTTTTGGTACGTTTTTCACAAACCGGTTCTCAAAACCAGAAAACTAAGAATAACTCACTTTAAAGGCTGCCTAATGACCCCACCTTTATTCTTAAGATTGACGAGCCAATTGAAATAAAACAAGAAAAACCCAATGCCTCTTAAATATGTTGCAATTGCTGGTGGGTATGCACAAATGAAATATATTGTGTCGACAACCTGGCCTGTAAACGCTCTCGAATATAATTTTGTGTGAACTAGGTATACTTTGATCATATTATTTTTAGTTATAGACACCTAAAGTAAGGTATTACGTGTATGTTTCTACATATCTGATACGTGTAGTGGACATACATCTTAACTTAATGTGGTGCAGATTGATTGTATTCAAAATTCGCACAGGGGTAAAACCGATTACACGTGAAGACTATGCGTAGACATTATAAAATCGTCTGCCCGATACTCTGGATTTACTTGTGATTTATATCTTAAGACAAATTGCATGGTCTGAACGCGGTTTATGAGACAGAGTCGTTTTATTTTTATTCCATAAATATTCTTGAATATTTATGTAAATTATAATGTTTTTTTTCCCCAGCATATTCAGAGTTGAGGCCAGTTTATGTTAATAATTCTGATAATTAGTCACCATGTGGGATCGTAGCACATGGCCTTTAGGTAAGGCATAGGTCAAATGTGACCTTACCGTACTATAAGTTTCCCTATATGCATGAATTCAGAACGCAGCTTATCGCTACCTAAGTACAGGTCATCGCAACATATACTAAAGTTAAAGAGCAACCATGATTTATGGTTTAACAAGATGACCTAGAGCTGCATTGTTCCTTTCGTGCAGGTGTTCTGTATATTCTACATGCACTATCTTCTACCCACCTCTTCCCACGTTCATACCGCATACACGAAACAGCAAATGCAGCCGTTTAACCTCCTCCGCAGTACTTGTCTGAATTTATGCAAGTTGGATTTTAACTAAAGGTATACCAAGACAACACTGCGAAACCCGCAATAACTTAAGTGTGACATTTTTGGGAAGGTTGAGGCTACACACATACATATCTATATTAAAACTATTCTCGCCTGTCCAAAACGGTATATTGCCTTTGTGCACGCCGTTGTTATTCTACAGCTTATTTATGACACATGTATTTAGAAATGCTAATGAGCATTTTCTCCATCATGGTGGAGTGGGCCATTCTCAATTAACCAGCTGCACAGCTCTATAGCAGGTGCCAGTGAATTCATGTATCAGAGCCTGTTTGACTCTTGGCAGTCGTATAATGTTTGGTGCTGACATGGAAGATAATAGTATTCAGCAGATGGTAAATGGGAGAACGGATTATTTCTCCTTCATATATTTAACAGTGAAGTTTTCAAAATCCGAAACAAAGAACTAGACAATTTTCCTTGATGTATCAGTCGTCTCTGGTTAATCGTTGTGAAAGCGTGGTATACTACCTCATTTCATGTCTTGTGCAGGTTTTTGCCAGTTCCCAGTGATGTTTATTTGCCGGAGTACTTGGAAATACATGTAGCACACTTCCTGTTGGTAGTATTATAAATCTGATTTACCTGTGGTGTTTTGAAAATTTTCTGCGTTTGTCCATATTCTTCCCCCGTATCGATTGGGTCTGGCTTCCAAGACGGTCACTTTGTACTGTCCAGCGTCGGTCAGTGCTCTGGCAGCGGCCAGTCCGGACGCTCCGGCACCAATCACTATAACTTCATCAACGCTCTGAACCTTGTAAGCGCCAAACGACACCAACAAGAACAACGACAACATTTTCTTGTGCAATGCACGGCGTAAACCTTCTTTCCCGGCTGCCTTCAAAACTGCAATGAAGCATAAAATTTCATTTTAAAATTTGTATTAAGACGCATGTATATAAAGGTTAATATATATGTATATAAAGGTTAATCGTCATTATGTGAACCGTACGCAGGAACGCCTTCCAGTAGCCTGCGGATGGACATGGGTTTCCCCCAGGCGATGCTCGGTTTCCTCCCACAATAATGCTAAAACAGTGAAAAAAGTGAAATATTCTTTAGTACGGCGTAAATTAGTCAATTAGTTAATCTTTTTTTTATAATCAGACACATACATCAAACACATTTACTGTTAAATTAAAAGAGATCTTTTATGAACTGAGAAAACTAAATTCCTGAAAAGACAGAATTTTCTAATGGGACATTGACAATATTTAAAACCATTTATTTGACTGCTGTCTGACGTCATTCTCGAGAATGCTTTACTTCTCGATGGCGGCATGGGAAGGTCTTTCAGCAATCTGCGGACGGTCGTGGGTTTCTCCCAGGCTCTGCCCGGTTTCTGTTCGCCATATTGCTGGCCGCCGCCGTAGAAGTGAAATATTCTCGAGTACTAATCTTATTAGTGGAAGAGATGTGGTCTTCAACAAACGTAGACACTTCTGTAGACGCTACCGGAAAACTGGAAACTTACTGGAAATTCTATATGCCTGACAACTTCAGAAACAGCTTAGCGAAAGTCGGATTACACCCAAAGATTTAACTTACGGTTAGAATGTGCACTGTGGATGATCCATTTTACGCTATAGTATATATATCTTATTCACTTAGAGGAGAGGGTTCTGTAAACTCCATCAACATTAATACAAATGTACACTCTTCTGCATGCAGATCGACAGTGTTGAGCGTTGTATGCCTTTTGTGATTAGGCCTATAACAAAACAGTACTTTTCTTTCATTGACTGTTTGCACTCACTGTCTTCAAGACAACCATTAGATCCAACACCAAGATGACATGCCGCATTTTATCGTAAATAAAAATATTGACCAAAAAGGATAGCTCAGAGGAAGTTGACTGAAATCTGTTAATTAATAATTTCCACTGCTTATAATCCTGAAAGGTCATTTTAGGCTCTGACACCTGAGCTTCCACACCCAAAAACTACTAAGGATTCAAACAACGATGGGTGAGGTGGCATATATCACCGCATTATATGGTGATGGAAATTTAGTAATGGACATCGGTGACAAAGTTTTTGCTTGAGTAAGAATATAACAGCGCCATGCGTAAATTTGTTATTTTGTTCCTTTATCTTATTTACTAGAGTGATATGAAATTTTGAGAAGTCTTTTCACATAATCTGTTTGAAAGAATTCATGCATAACTCAAATGGGTTGTTACATGAGAAAGCCTTTCAGCCTTAGAAATGTTTCCATAAATGTGAACATAACCACTATCATTGCCGGTTAGTACTAAAAATACAAAAACTTAAAAATCAAAAACACACAAATGACTGTTCCATGCAGTTTTAGGGTTTATGTTGCAAATATAAGATTCCAGTCATTTTGTGAAATAACTCTCGCTGTGAACGCTGCAAATGTCTTATGAAGCCTCTGCTTTTGAGAAATAAGAACGTTCATGCAAATATCTTCCAATGGAAGAGACAAGCTCATTATTGTGGAAATGTATTAAAGACGCTGACAACCGTCATTAAGCGTGAAACGGTATAACCTACTTTTTAAGCATCATATATATTGTAATCAGATCGGAGATCCTAAACCATTGCCCTCTAGGAATCTTGGCAGCTTACCTGTTGGTTGCATGCTCCTTTCCGCACGACTGCTAAACTATCATGTCAAGTTGCCCAGTTCGGTTTCGGACGATACAGTTTTCCAACTACCCTTTACTATCCACGTTCTCATTTGTCTTGAAATCACGGAAGAAGGGTAATTCTCCAGTAAACAAATTCACGGATGTTATCTCCGAACTAGAGAACATGTATATCGAAGGAATCTGTGCAATTCTCCCAAATACCTAAGTTCCTTATAAACTGGTTGCGTTTTGAAGGTACCATACCCTCTACTACACTGTGGTAAGTGTTGATATCTGGTATAGCCTACTGGTGCTCGGTTGAGGAGCCTGTTTGAACGAGCCCCAAGTGGCACTGTGCAGAGACCGTTGCTTTCTCCGGAGTTTTTTTATGGGAGGCTGCTGCACACAATCCTCTGCTGTGAATAACAGAACGTTATTTCAACGCCTCTCCCCATGCCAGTAGAAAAAGGCCTGCATCATGCTTGTCAGCATCAGACGCTGCTCACGGTATACCCAAAGTAATCACTGATTACGGTTCGCAGTGAAGGGTTTGGCGGATGTTATTAATTATAACTCTACGCATCTAGCCAAGATGACGGGAAGTTTGTCGAGAGCAACCTTATATTAGCCGTTTTAGTCTTCCTTGCTGGTGCAAGAGGGGTATAGACCTATATCATGCTATAACATACAGTAGGAATTAATGCTAATAACAGCTTTCGTTACAGGTTTGCAGAACTAAGTCTTTAGCCACATTTATGATTTCCTGGCGATTTGGTTTACTAATGAGGCTTACATGAATACAATGTGAAAAAGGTGCGTTGGCAAATGAGACACTTACAGTATTGCCGACACAGGTGGGATGTTGCTATTTGTTTCCACGTCCGGAATACGTTCAGCATGGACACGTGAATTTCAAACTACATACACATGAGATTTACAGTGGTAGAGTGTTTCGGTGGATGTCTCACGTTATACCACGATAACCGTCACACTCGATATCAAAGGAAGACGATACATATACATGAGAAAAAAACCAGAGCAGCAACGTCAATGTGATAACTGGCAAATGGTCACACGTAACAGGTGAAATACGGACTCTTCTCAGTATACCTCAGTTATAGTTTTATTCTGACTGTTCACGTAAATACATAAATAGTAGCAAATTATACAAGTTTTGCTGAAAAAACGACGTTCAATCTCAAGCAAACAAAAAAAATCGTTTACATTAGTTATTTTATTCTTGTTTAACGCAAGAACTGTTCTGGAAGTATTATTTCCGCAGTACGTGGCCCCCAACCTGTCTGGGGTGTCAGAACACTCTCAGAAATAAAGGTGGTACATAGAACCTTTAAAGGTTCTTCAGCTTATGGATGTGGAGGAATCTTTAAAGGTTCAATATGGAACCATTTGTATATGGATCTATTTGGAACCATTCAAAGATGGTTCTATGTAGAATCATTTGTTTCCAAATGGTTCTACGTAGAGCCATATCTAGACGGTGCCATATAGAACCATCTTACACTGGTGAAACACCCTCTGACGGACAAAAGATAGACTTTAAAATACACCTGAACCATATGTCACTAAGTTAATGAAACATAACTAGATGTTATAGGGTAGAATGCAGTGCATTCGCGCTAAAAGAAAACTGTACAATTTAAGAACAAAATATATAACTAACTGTGCCACTATGCCTGGTCAAAAAAAGACAACAATATAAAAGTACAATAGGTAGACACTTATATCAGTCATTAAGTCTTATCAGCCACACGTGGATGGTTTAAAAACAAATTGACCTGAATGTATGTACAACAGTCACTATGGTTCAGTCATAAAACAGGACTACAATTTAAAAACAACGTAGGTTTACTTTTATACTGAGCATACCGTGTCTTAACAAAAACTAGATTACGATTTAAAATACAGAGATCGACGTAATCCATTTAAGTTATGTTGTCACTATCAGTCACAAGTTGATAAGGATTTAAAACATTAAAGTCAACATACCTCATCACCCAAATGCTAGACAACAATTTAAAATAGTATTCAACTGCATTCATGTTAAACCTAAACAGAAACTATGATTTAGAAACAGTACACATCTAATAATCATCAATTGGTACCACTGTGGTTACACAAAAGACAAATCTAAAACTAAGCATGGTACCAATATATTGTCATAAGGCAAAAACATAACAGACAAAATCAAAACCTTCAGAAAAAAAATGATATCACTTTCATGGATCACATTTTACCACTAGATTAGCCATTAATATCACAAGCTGATAGCATAAGTGTTGGTAAAAGGTAGATTGAAATTTACTATGCTTTTTTACTATGCATATCCTCACTAAAAGCTATCACCGCTTTGTACTACAAATTTTCCTTCTTCACTAAATGCACAGACTTGCAGGACCAGTACCAGTCTGTTCATTTCATCAGAAAACAAAATACGTTTGTAATAAAAACTATGCTATCAAATCAGGTAACACATCACGAGTAATTACCAGATAAGGAATGGCTGGACAATCTAAAAAAAAAATCAGGCGTAATGTTACTGGCACACGGCATTGTACGCTCTTTTCAAAGCTACTGGTGTGGGCTTGGAGGGCTTTAGGTTAAAAACATACTGCTCAAGAAACAGCAGTGTTTTTTCAATCAGTGTGGGTATTTAACTCCAAATATATATTTCAGTGAAAACACCGCACTCAGTGCAAGGTAAACATCTGCGCTACTGTCCTCCTTCGTAATTTGATGTCCGTCTAGATGGACTAACAACCTTTCAGCTGTGAGTGAATTTTCATTCAAACATCCACAGACAGACACTGAAAGTGTTGGAATATCTGGAATCCGTTAAAAAGAACATAAATGAATATAAAGACATTGGAAAGTTCTAAGCTTTTTAGAAGGTAATAAACACATTATTAAAGTTCACTGAACAATCCAAGTCTTAGAGAATTGTCAGAAAAGTTTCCGTAAGTATTAACCTGCCCCCCAGTATACAATTCCATACAATGTGAAATATCAAGTCTTAGAGAATAGTCAGAAAAGCTTCCGTAAGTTTTGACCTGCCCCGCAGTATACACTTCCATGCAATGTGAAATTTAAATACTCATTTTGTCAGTAACCAACAGAAATGACAGGTCTTCCTTGAAAAGTGACGGCAACAACAAAATAGCTGCTCCCAACTGAGGCCCTGAATTTATGAAAGAAAAACCATTAATATAAATATTAATCAGCAAGAAAGACACAATTGCTCATCACCAAATACATCAACTAAATACTGGACTGATACAATGATAGCTGTGGAAAGTACATCTACATTCCTCTCAGGTGTAGATTTACTTTTTTTTATTTATTTATTTATTTATTTGGTGTTTTTCGTGTTTTACGCCGTACTAAGGAATATTTCACTTATACGACGGCGGTCAGCATTATGGTGGGAGTAAACCGGGCAGAGCCCGGGGGAAACCCACAATCGTCTGCACGTTGCTGGAAGATCTTTCCGCGTACGGCCGGAGAGGAAGCCAGCATGAGCTGAACTTAAACTCATAGCGACAGTATTAGTGAGAAGCTCCTGGGTCATTGCGCTGCGCTGGCGTGCTAATCCCCTCGGCCACGGAAACCGGTTTACCTTTATAGTATGTAATTTTAATATTCAAAATATGACCACAACAACATATTATTTGGTCGAAAATAGATAAAATATCACGAAACTTTAATGGACATATTTATTAAATGACGAAACCACGTATCAAGCATTTTGACTGATTTATTTATTTGATTGGTGTTTTACGCCGTACTCAAAAATATTTCACTTATTCGTCGGCTGCCAGAGTTATGGCGGGAGTGAGTGTGTGAGTGCTTGGGGTTTAACGTCGTACTCAACAATTTTTCAGTCATATGTCGACGAAGGAATCCTTATGGTGCATGTAATGTGTCTCCTTGTCGATTTCCACTGCTCTTTTACCTAGTGCTGCTTCACTGAGACGACTTACCAAAGGCATGTAAGCCGTGCCGCCCGAGCCATTATACTGATACGGGTCAACCAGTCGATGCACTATCCCCTTCATGCTGAATGCCAAGCGAGGAAGTTACAACTTCCTCCTTTAAAGTCTTAGGTAAGACTCCACCCAGGATTGATCCTGGATCTACCGCTCCCGAAGCATACACTCTACCAACTATGCTATCCGGGCTGGTGAGTTATAGCGGGAGGAAACTTGGTAGTGCACAGGGGAAACATATAACCATGTGCAGGTTGCTGACAGGCCTGCCCACGTATGATCGGGAGTATTTTGAATAAAACTTCGGAAATATATATTAGAGAAGAAGTATATATGGAGAAGACAAAAATGACAAAAAATGATTGGAACAGAACGAAATTCAAAATTGATCTGCATGTCATGTTGAAGAAACTTCTACCAATTTTAATTCAATGTGAAGACTCGTTTATAACAGTAAGTCCAAAACTGAACCAAAACCAGAATTTGAACCTACTCTGAAACCTTGAAATACCAAGGTTAAATTCAATACATCTGACCAATGCGGTGAATGTGACTCCAAGTCCAGTTTTTGCTGGCTTACTGTTCGGTCGAACGTGGGAAAGTCTGACAGCAACCTATGAATGGTGGTGGGATTCCCCGGGCTCTGCCAAGTTTACTCCCACCATAATGCTGGCCGCCGCCTTATGAGTGAAATATTCTTGAGTACGGTGTAAAACACCAATCAAATAAATAAATGAATAAATCAATTAGTTCAATGCATTGTTGTCTTAAGGAGACAATGCGGAACACTATTTTGTGGCGGCGTGGAAGATTACATGATGGGCTTAAGGGCAGAATGTAAACCTATACAGGGGCCTGTGAGTTCTCCCCACTCAACCCCACACCCACGTTAAAAAATCTATGCCGCTATTAGCTTTTGTGCTTCTATTTTTGATTATTATTTACTTTTTTTCTATTTTTAATTTTGCTTTCGTGCTTGGAGGACGCAGCTTTTATATAGGAAACTTTTTGCCCTAAACTTTGGTTTGATTTGATTGAACAACAGAGTATTTATAACGGCGTGCATATAAAAATCTTTCGCGCGCCATGTGAAAAAGATCCCCATTTACTTGCCAAAGGTCGGGTGTTTTCTACAGGCACTCCGGTTTACTCCACCAATGAAACACACAGCTGTGAAGTATTCTGGAGTGTCGACCTTTAACATGAAACAAAGCAATGACTCATTCACACGTTAAAGCCAGATTCAATCAGACGAGGGCGTGAGTTTTCATCAACATTTGTGTTTAAATGTAATTGGAATCTCGTGGTAATCTCGCCAGAATATCACGTGGTTGTTTAATTGTCGCTGTTCCCAGGCCTTGTTCAAGGCTGTATGCTTGAGAGAAAATAAGCACACTGAAGCAAACATTTTGTTCAGGTGAAATACTATATGCAAACGTTAACAAAGACAAATATACAAGAGATATAAAAGAGCCCATTTATATTTGTCATTTTGCATGCGTTGCATGTCAGTATTTCATTCCTATCACCTTCGTGTTGTGTGTGACACTCTTTATTCAGCAGCCAATAACTTCAACCAATGAATCAATCTGTTGCAATTATAAAAGAGGATCGCCAGCACTTCTGATCATTTAACACTAGCTCGGTTTGCTCTGCATCCATCCATGCAAAGATCTTATATATATATTTTATAGAGCAGGTCGCAGTGGATTGCAAAGGGAGTTCAATCGCAGTTGATTCTTGAATTAAAAACCGCCAAAATAGTTAAGTATTTTGTCGCAGATGATGTGTACATTTGTAAGCTTATCTGTAAATTCGGGGATACTGTGGTGAACAATAAGACACGTGCTGGATCATTGCTTCAATTTCTTTATCTGATTGGTGCTTTACGCCACACTCTTATTTAACTTATACGACGGCGGCGCATTATTGCTTTCAGAACCTCTGAGCCGTTATTCATTAGTTCATTAATACAGTCCACTTGAAAAACTACATGTAATTATCCCTACATATATCTACGCACATGTACATCTGTAAATATTTCTGTAAGTCTATCTAATATAAAAATCTGAGATTTGGGGCATGTAGAGAAAAGTTAATGCTGTTTAGTTCGATCTCTAGAACCAATTATACAAAGCCATTTCTGAGTCAAAATTTAAAACCTCTCCATAAGTCCAGGGACAAATCATATTTGAAATTTTAACTTGAATCAGAAACTGCTTTGTGAAATCGGCCTTCTTATATCTTCAAGTGAAATCTAAATGATACCAGAAGCCAATATCAATAAAGTTACAATACAGGGATTTTGAAAATGGTGACTTAACATGTTAGATCTGCTTGAAGCATTACAGGAACCCTAAAAAATGTTTACCCATTATGGTTAAAGCAGTTCTTGAATACTCAGTAAGTCATTATTATAGTTGAATCCTTGAATCTCGGCTACTTAAGGAAAACTACAAAAATTCTGATGCCAAGTATGGATAAACACTCAGCGCCACTTCAGGACTTTTATAACATTTAATGCCATTACCAATGAAACCTTTCACTTCAAGGATCCTGTATAAACTGCGAGGTCATTGTGGATGTAGACCTGCAGATCTAAATCTCTGCATTTTACGAAACCTCGATGATTAAGGCCATAATGAATAAAGCCTTAGATCTCGGCCTCTTCAGTCCACTTGGATGCACTGTGAGGCTAACATGGTATAGTCTATTGCCATGATGAATAAACTGTTCTCTGCAGATCTCAGCTTCTGAAGGAAACCTTCCAAAAAATCTAAGGCAACTATGGGCGAAGCCTGCGATCTCGTCACTTTCATAATTTATGTAGGCCAGTCTTTTATGTTGTACATCTGCAACATTGTCACTTACATGTAATTCATGTACAATCATGTAGATGACAATACAATTCATATACCCTCCTCAGCTGAATCTGCTTCATAAAATATACTGGTTACATTAGCCAACTTCAAGTCCATTCAGGAAATATGCTGCCTCCAAAGTGAAAACACGATGCTCTCAAAATTTGTCAAAGTTTACACCATATTGTATGTAATCATCCAAGATTAACCCAGTTGGACTTCATCATTCGTCTGAAATAATGATAAACTAAGAACAAAGGTGAGCATAGGTACAATGAGTATAAACCAAACAATACAATATCAGGAAAATAGTAAGTTTATTGCCCTTCGTTTTTAATTTTTTTTATGTGCCATTTAAATATATTATCAAAACATCTATTCCAACAATTTCTCAATATTCCCCACTGTACATAGTATGTACATGTACGTCCCTAGCAAAAATAATAATACTTGATACATGTTGATAATGAAAAGTTCATATATTTACAGTTGCAGAGCAAACGCGTATAATGAAATGCTCTGTGTAACCGAATACTGTACTGATCAACTTTCCACCTGCAACAGACATATTGGTCGAGGATGAGTCACCTCCTGTGAACACAAGACTGCTACAATAGCCACTACAAACGCTGTCGACTAATGGCCCCACCAACAATGATTTGGCAAAACAAAGTATTTTTAACATATCAAAGTTTTAGCAAAATAAAATATTTTTAGAAAAACAGGTATGAAAAACATAAGAAAACACAATGGTATCCACAGTTTGCAACACACACTATAAACTTGAAGCCCAAGATGCATTACAGAATATAATGAAATACATGTACATATGAATAACTGTTCAAAAATAGATAGCCGTATTTTTTTTACCAATATATATAAAAATAATTGTTTATAGTTACCACACTGATTGTTGAAATCTAACAATGACACAGCTCACATCATGCCACCATGAAAGTTTATTCCCTTTTTGAAACACTACACTAACCAAAACCCCTTAGCTCTACACCTCTTCAAAATAAATCCCTCAACCACCAAGATTGGATACAGCAATTATTACATTAGCTATATGTATGATCTAAAAATAGATCAAAGGTTATTTTGCACTGTTCTCAATCAGATCAGATATGGGGGACTTCTACTAGTGAGTCCATATATGCACATGTATAAAGTTTCATTGAATTTGGCTTAGAAGTTATGATATAGTAGGGAAAAGGTCAGTATTACACAGTGCGTAAATATTCATGTTCAACAATATTCCAGCTGGAACAGAAAAATTCTAGGATGATACGCACTGGTAACAGTTGACAGAGGAGTAAAAAAAATTAAAACTGTAATTAGAGACATTCCTACATACTCTTCACTGTAAAAATTTTATATCTGGTCATTTAATGAGCATCATGAACACATATACATTTATGTCTCAAATTCCAAATATGGTCAATCATTTAAAAATGTACAAAAAATCTTTTAAAGGCCTATTCAAAAGATAGGTGGCAGTGAGAATGTGTGATTTTGCCAGAATTATTATGTTTTCTGCACATGCACCAATGCACCAATAAGAAATGGGATTCAACTGCTGTAGAATGAATAACTTACATGCTCTCATGCATTAATAAAAATACAGCAGAATGGCAAACATACCATAACGGGATTAAGCCATACAGAAGATACATACGTAAGAAAAAAATCAATTGCTTACAAAGCATGATGAGGCATCTGTGCATGTCAGACAATTAAACAACAGTATCAAGTACTAGCTTTGAGACAGTCTTTTTCGCTTGTTACTTGTTATATGAGTAAAGCTCTGTACCTAATTCTTATAGTTCTCTCAAGCCTTTCATGTAGTTAAGTTTTAGGAAACTGCCTAAGGCAAAGTAATTAAGAGTTAAATATATCCATTTCATTAAATCTGAACAAACTCATCCATCTGAACACATTTCAGTAAGATTACAGCAAATCTTCAGCCAGTTCCACATACTGGTAGTACAAAAACCTGTAAATTTATCGCAGGTCCTAATTGCTTGAGAATTCCACATTCAACAATCTGTAGACATCAAGCATCTTTATTATGATATACCTGTGAACTGTCAATTAAGCCAAGATGGTGGTTATTGTGAAAATTGATTTACTCTTTCATACTTTACAAAAAATATTTCTGTCAAATTATTAGGCCAGCATAATCGTTTTACCAACCCTTCCATTCCTATTTTCTCATCCTTTCACATACAATCCCAAGTCATTATTTTACTGGTTTACTTCTTAGGGGCATAACCCTGTCATTCCTCTCTCTAACCCTTTCCGGTACTATTCCTCCTTTACCTTTACTGTTTGACCTCTTTGGATATAACCCTGCCATGCCTTTCTCCTGTTCCCACACAATCCTTCCATTACCCCCTCGGTTGAGCTCTTTGTGCAGTAGGGAAGACTGATCACAGCTTGAATTAACTTCCCAATATACACACAACCTAACCCAATGTACATAGGCTGCCACTCACTTTGTCTTTTCACCCTCTATACAGTTCATCAAGATAGAAGTTTTAACCCTTCTTGGGGAAATAAAGGGTGACTTGTGCGATACAACTTATGAGTACAGCAGTATACACAGTGAGGTTATAGTTATTTTCAGTCTTAGCTAATCTTTAAAACTGTTTTACCTCTACAAGTCCTTCACTTCACTCCAGCCCCTTAGCATGCATAGGCTGACTTGGTCAAAAAAAGAAAAAATCAAAAACAATCTGATGCATTTTCTCCTCACATCCCCATGACCAATAACATTTAATGTCTCTGAATTACCCAGCTGTGCACCCAGGACAAATCCTGCATAAATTTTGTAGCCGTATCACAACAAATAATCACACAAATTCAGTGAGAATACTTTCACACTTTTTTGAACCAGGCTAATATGGCCACCAATATAATTTAATTATTTCTTATAAGTGTGGTCATCATTATGTACTGATCCATGGTGCATATTAAAAACTGCTGCTAAATAGTCTTCATCTAGTTTATTATCCAGTGCATCCAGCACATCCTGCACTATACACCAGTTAAATATGTATCTTTCTAAATGATAAAGTTTAATACACTCATATTCTTTAAAACTTGGGGGTGTGATAACCCAGACAATGTCACTGATACACACACAAAAAAGAAAAACTGTTTCTTGAAGTTTGTGAACTGGGTTTCATTTATTCTGTCTGTCCATTATTTGTTTGTTATTTATTTGACTGGTGTTTTACGCCTTACTCAAGAACATTTTAGTTATATGACGGGGGCCAGCATTATGGTGGGATAAACCCACAACCACCCGCAGGTTACTGGCAGACCTTCCCACATACGGCTGGAGAGGAAACCAGCATGAGCTGGACCAACTCACAACGACCACATTGGTGCTCCTGGGTCATTACGCTACTCTAGCTCGCTAACCAACTGAGCCACAGAGGCTCCTGTCTGTCCATTAAAACTACTCTTCTGCACCTAAAGTTTGGTATGTACTAATGCACTGTTGGAAGCACATCAAGTCCTTAAAGTCTGAGTCTGTCTGACTCATAAATTAATCAAACTTTCTCAAAAACTATGAAGTGACCCTATAGGATGTATGAATCAATCAGATTCAAGCAAAATGTGTCACTTGAAAAATACATAACTTTACAAGAAACAGTTCCCTTCAAAATGGCATGATTCATCACTTATTACATTGTGCAGTCTATATCGATCTCCTGTACACTGCATTTCTTATATGTCCAGAAGATTCAGCCTCCATTCCAAATTTGCCTTAACACAGTGCTCTGTTTCCAGTACTGTGTTTCATTAGTTGTTGAAACCAGCAAGGAATCTAGATATAGAATAAACAAAATCTGACAAGCCCTCTGATGTAAGGCTGCAGAAAACCCTGTGCACTGTCTAAATCGCACACTGCATATAATTGTCTAATGCTGCACCTAGTCATGTAATGCCACCTGGTCATGGCAAAATGCTGCACCTAACCATGTAATGCTGCCTGATCATGGCAAAATGCTGCACCTAATCATGTAATTGTGCTGATCATGGCAAAATGCTGCACCTAACCATGCAATGCTGCCTGATCATGGCAAAATGCTGCACCTAATCATATAATTGTGCCTGATCATGGCAAAATGCTGCACCTAATCATGTAATTGTGCCTGATCATGGCAAAATGCTGCACCTAACCATGTAATTGTGCCTGATCATGGCAAAATGTCCTCCCTAATCTTGTAGTGGTGCCAGATCAGGGCAAAATGTCCTCCCTAATCTTGTTGTGGTACCTTATTGCTGGGGAAAAGATGCACTTAATCATGGAACCTCTTAATCAAATTATTGTCCACCTAGTTGCTCGATAACTCTATTCACACAACATTAAATAATTAGTCTTATTTTTTCTCCATTTTGCACTACATAAATCATGTTTAAACATCTTTAACACTTATTTAAATACTTACAAACATTTGTATATTGACTATAACCTTGACACACACAGTGTATGCTTCTTTTTTTTACGTTTATTACCGTAATTAAAAATTAGGAAGCAGAATTTTACCATGGTTAGTGCCATTAGACAATATCAATTTTAATTGTTGTTTTATGGGTAGCATGAAACTCTTCTTTCAGAAAAGCCTAGAAAAACAGGAAAGTGATAAAATAAATGGAGATTGGAAAAATACTAAGGCTGATTTTCACATTTATATTCCATATTTGGAGGTTTTTTGTTTTTCAATCGGTTCGCACATAAAAACACAAAATAAATCTTGCATTCTTTAATACCCAGTTGTAATATTTCTGTTCTGTTTTATATTAACGAGTAACCTATTCATATTTGCGACCCATCGACACTTATACACTGAATTGCTGAGAAAAATGGTGAATACATGGAGCATGAAAATCTTTCAATATTTTAGGCTCTCAAGACCAAAAAACTATTCAGCCCAATGGTTCACAACAGTGTGCATCTTGTGATGTAAAATACATTTTTGGGATAAACAGCTAACATGGCGTATCATAATTAAGGCACTCAAATATTTGCCAACTTCATTTACATTGTCCTCAATGACATAATCACAGACTGCAACACACATTTACCTTTACAATTTACAAATCAAAGCATTCAGAATTAATTTATCTATGCAATACATACACACGTTCAGTTCATGTTCGTGGACCATGAAAAAACCCATAATTACATACATGTAAATCTGACTTTTTCTTTGGTTCAGCAAAAAAATTAGTAATTACATAAAAAAAACCCTTAGTAGATTTATATCACACCTTGTCATAATCTAATTTTACATACATATCTACATAAAGTGATACATAAATTACATAAACTTTATACTAATTCATGATGTCTACATCTACTATGCTATGTTATGCCACATGAAATAACAAAATTCTAAATTTTATGATGATGATGACGATATAAATATAAGATCAGATATTTCACCCTCAGAACAGAAACATAAAAAAAAAAAAATACAAATATTTTGATCACCTTTTATGCAATAAATTTGCCATGTTAAAATAATAATAATAATAATAACTACAATGGATCTGCAAACAGTAGATCCTAGGCCAGGAACTCGGATCGGATCGAAGACGTTTTCCCAACCCAATAATACACGGCCAGTATAACAGCAAATGCATGCTTCCACCTAAGTTCATCAATCCACGACCTGGACCACGGCACAAGTCAATATCTGTCAATCACCCTGGCCTGGTTGGCGTACAGTAAAGAATATAAGGTGTGCGCTAAGCCAACTTTTTCAGGTCAACGTCGTTTGCTGTTGTAGTTATAATTCTAAGCCATCAAATACAGGACAACATAGCTGTATGTCATCGTACAACCGTTTCGGGAGATCACGGACAGTGGAGCAGAAAGCATCAGGTGAAATACTATAAACCCAGTCCAGTTCCCATCTAACTCCATGTGAAAGCAATAGGATTACCATCTTTTTCAAAACAAAAAATGGTGTTGTCATTTAAACGCTTCTAGTGAGAAAACTATTGATCGTAGCTCAAATCTGTTGACATATTCCTGGAAGAGCATGTCTTGGGCTACAATTTGGTTGCACATTTCTAGTTCCCATAGTTCTCGAGTTACAGGTCATTGAAATTACGTAACTAAGTTTAGTTTTTTGACTATATATTTCAAAAAGTTAGAAGATATGCAAACAATAAAAGCAGCTTCCTAATCAGCGGCTCGAAATACACCAGAATATTTTTTCTGGAGTTTTTTACGAGCAGATGCTAACACATGCAACAATGAATAACATGCATGTACAAACTGCAACAGTATTTACCAAAATAGGCAACATGGAGAAAAAGAATGACAAAAATTAAAAAATAATCAAGTGGCTTTGAACCCCACACTACCAGATATCGTATACAATGCGTAAAAGGCTGAAGACCACCACTGCGTCTTGCTCGTATTAGGCCTTGGCGATCACCTCACCTGATTAATTACGTACATTTCAGGTTGCTAGACACCTGGTGTGCAATCACCCCACTCTAGTGTCCCCTCTGGTTTCCCTGGGCTCAGGTCAGTTTTGACAGCAGGTGAGGACAGAGTAGATGTAGATGACAGCAAATGTTAAGAGACTATAAAGATATGAAATTTTGTCTAAACATTAAGAAGGGATAAAGGGTGTTGTGTGTTGTTTTGTTTAAAAAAGATCCCCAGTCCAACAGATGGACAGATGAATTTGGCCTGATAAGAGTTACAATTTTTGGGCTTGTCATGACTCTAGGTACATGTGTGGATAGAAATTGTCGGTATATTTGTTCATGGCTTTGGACTTATATTGGTGATAGCACGGGGGTATGGGGGAATGCCCTCTGGATTGTTGAGAATTGCCCATGATGCATTGTGAACAGGGCTGGTTTACTTGCTAGCTTTGATGGCTTTGGAGAGGAGGGAGAGTTGTTCATTTCTCGATTTGAGTGACAGGTGGCTGACCTAAGTGGCAAGTTACCTGCAGCACATGTATAGTAATACAGAGTTACCTCTAAAGTCTATGTTAAATGCAGAGGCTTACATTTCTATTTCTGGAGAAGGGTGGTGTTATTTAGACATTTCTAGTGAGAAAACTATTCATCGTATCTCAAATCCGTCGACGCCCCGCAGAAACAACATGTCATGAGCTCCACTTTGGTGCAAGTTTCACATTTCTAGTTACCATCATTCTTGAGTTACAGGTCATTGAAATTACATAACCGAAAAAGTTCTTTGACCATATCTCAAAAAGATACAAAGATAGGCAAAATCCGCAAGCAGATTCGGTATCAGCATTGCCAAATACACCAGAATACATGATCAACATTAACAAAATTACAAACTTTTTATGACGCTACTAATGGCTAGCTTCCAAAGCTTTTAAAGTTTTTCAAACTCTAACTGGGATCACTCTACAAGTCAAAAGAATCCATTTGTTGTTTCCTGAGTAAAAGACTTTTAAAAGTTTTGATCAAAATTCAAGATGGCCATGTCATGTCACCAAAGTTAACCAATAACAACCAAAATTTGCCTTTTAAACTTGTTCCTAAAATAACCAAATTTCAACAACATCCAATGAAAACTATTCCCTTTACAGCTCTTAAAGTTTTCAAAAAGCTTTCATGAAAACGGAAGAAAAATAATAACAATCTGGATGATTTCAATAGGTCAGTAGGTCTAATTAGTACATATGTGCACATGAAGATGTTCAGGGAGAAGAAAATACACGCCTTTTTCTGAAGTTGCTCCAAAAAGTTTTAAACAAAATGACACTAACAACTGTGGCAACCTTGTTGTACTAATATGAAATGGCATGACAAAAATTTGCACCACTTTGTAATCTACAGCATGGGTAACTTCAGTCACCTGGAAATTGGCATCTAAAGATCTGCTTAAATTCAGACAAAACCCTACTGTGTCTCAATTCAGAGTGTCTGGTAGTAGGAGACTGCAGACAAGAGTCTGTCAGAAAATTAATGTTTGGATCTGGCCCCTATCCGTGACGACAGATCATGTGAATGCAAACAATATGGCTGTTATGGAGAAAATAATTCACTACATCATGTGATGCGAGTTTTGAAAGTAAGGACAGAGAACATGGATCTCAGGTTGCTCATGTGCGGATGAATATACAACGGGATATTAAACTGGCAACTGGAGATGCTGAATTTAAATATTAATGAATAGGCTTCTCCGGGAGAGGCTGTGGAGCATATGTGCCATATACATAGAGTGCTAGCATTACTAGGCCAGCCCCAATAGTAAATTGTGGGGACAGCACAAAATTAAATATAAAGATAGATGCAACACTGGACAACACAATAGCAGCAGAAGTAGCAAATCCTTTCAAAATGTTGTCTGCATACTTCACCACCATGGCAACCATTAACCCACCAAATGACTGCAATCCAATGACAACCCACACAAGAAAATCAAAGCCATGAAAGAAACCTTTTTCCTGGAACTGAGTAGAGTCTTTGAAAAGCATAGTGATAACTCCAATGATGATCCCTAAAAATCCCAGTTGAAAATTCCTCAGCCAGATAGACTGGCGAGTACCTTTCAGAATCTTTTCAAAATAAACTCCTGCAAATCCTGACAGGAAACAGGAAACGATCACAGCAAAAAGTCCAATGAAGGGTCTCTGCTCAACAGCCACATTTTCTTCCACTTTACTGGATGGCTGCAGTTGGACTACGGAAACTCCAACAAACAATACACCAAGGGCTGCCCACTGGGGAATACTTAACACTTTCTTCAGCATGATCACAGAAAAGATGGCAGTGGTTAAAATCTTCAGTTGATAAGTGACCTGCAAAAGAGAGTGAAGCACATTTTTCTACAATAAAAGGATTCCTTTAATGTGAAAGTACATGTATGTAAAACATGTTTCAATGGGCAAGTCCATATTCATACTTTTGAAAACAATTGTGATAATGTTTTAAGAAACTACAGTAACATGTCATTGTGTATATAGATTTCTTTTACTGAATCACAAGATTTCTTTCTTTATTGATTTCATTGGTGTATTGGTGTACTCAAGAATATTTTACTAATATAACAGAAACCAGAATGATGTTGATGCCATTTTGCCATGTCACAAAACCTTGGAGCTCTTGGATACCACTGGTATTAAAAAATGTGACTGAGAAAATACAAACTAATATGCCTGGTACCTAACCAAAGAGTATCAGCTCTATACTGTGTTCAAAGGACTGATGCTCATAAATTGTGTTCCAAAATGCACCAGTTTAACACTTAAACTAACCGAAAAATCCAATTTGTTGCATCAATATCTGTCTATCAGCTATAAGAAACCACACTGACAATTGAGAGCCAATAGGTTTTTTGACGTGATATCGAATTGCCACATGAAGCTTTCACTGCTAGTGATTGGCCAAGTTCACAAGGGTGTCTACTCGGAGTGAATTGTCAGTCAGTGCCATATCTCCAATACTGAGTTTGATCTTCCCTGCTTTCAAAACTTGATAGAATTTTTTACATATTTTTCTGTGATAACTGTGTTTTATGTCCTTTTTTCTATGTATATATAGTGGCGGACTTTTTGTTCACTCTAAACATTTCTCTTGACAATAAACACTCATGAATATTCTCCCAGGAGAGTTATACTTAATGTCTAGAAATTACTGGACCAGACAACAACATAAGCACAGTTTAGAGAGATTCAAGTTATATACTTACCTGATATGTTGCAGCATCAAGGTTAGAAACAGCAACATAGAGTAAGTTATTCTGGAGTACATATATAACAGAGGGAACAGAGACTTTCACACAGTCCATGGGCTGGTCTATTGTGTTGTCATAAAGATACTTCAGCCAAGATTTAATGCTCTTTTCCTGGTAAAGCACAAGGGCCAGCGATGTCACCATTTTCAAGAATTCTTGACAAATGACTGCTGCAGAAGCCAGGAACATGTCTCCAGGTCGAGTCCGAACATAGCGCATCACCAGGATAAGAACAGTGTTCTGAAGGGTTAGCGCAACCAAGCTGAAGTACTTCAGGAAGAGAGCTGAAACGAAGAGCAGGGATCAAGAATCAGAATCCCGCAGAAAAGTAAATCAACGATCAGCCTCAACCCCCAATATGTAATCAGTGAAGGGTAATCTGATAAAGAGTGTATCTAGCAAATTTGATAGGGAAAAAAGGTAAAATTTTAAAGATATTATGCACCTGAATCATACCAAGCCAGTTTAGATTAACATTGACATCAGAAAGTAGGTCCAAGATGACCTCGCTTCAACCAGCAAATCAGGTCAGGTAAACCTCACTGAGAGTTTTTATACAACTTCCAACCAACATTGGTCACATAGTCTTAAAGATTTTGTGTAAACGAGACTTGCCAAACCGATTAAGATGAATTTCAACTTCAGAAAGAAGGTCCACCACCAAAATATAGTCACTGACAGAAGGGGACCTAATAGAGTGTGTAAGCTTAATTAGAAGAAAATCAGCAAATTATTTGTAGTTTTAGAGGTATTGCTTAGACAAAACTTACTGAGCCCCAACAATTGGTATGATTTTCAAATAAAGAGTACTTTGAGACATTCTATCTACAATTGTAATGCAATAAAAACATTGTTCAAATTATCTTGTGTGTGTATAGCATCTGTCACACAGTCTTGAGGCACGAATTCTCAATGTGATTGAGCATGGGGGACTTGCACTGTTAATTTGTTCCTGTCAAAGATAGCTATGCCTTGTTCATCCACAGAGCCACCCTATGTAAATATATCATGGAGATAAAGTAACAAAAACCATGTCAACTTAAATTGACTTCTTGTATATAAATTTAAATGTGCTGAAGACAAATGATGTTGCAAATTTTGTACACCTGAGATTTTGATGGATATGGGTTGTATACAGAGGTGTTAACACAATTCAATATTAGCGCACTAAGAGGCCACGATTAGTACGTACTCAGTGAGCTACATGTCCCAAAGCAACAGCTGACACTGAAGGTATCGAGAAGATGTACTTTGCATACGTGGCAAAGATCGATATCGCAACAAAAAGTCTAGCTGGCTCAACTAAATCAATTACTAAAACATGTATTTGAATAGCACTGGAGGACAGCATTCGACAACATTGGACCTGTCAGATCACCCCAATTTCGATCATACTCGCGATGGGGACAAAAATCCCTGATACCTTTGTGTTAAATTCCTTATTATTCAGAAAGCTAAATATATTCCCTCGTGTGTGTGTGTGTTTTTTCAAATATATGTGCCACTCCGTTTTTTTTTCATTCCGACATTTACCTGGTTGGTGATCTTCCGGCGAGTCGGCCATTTTTTCGTAAGCTCAAAGTAACGGGTTAGTGTGGCCGCGACCAGCGCGACTGCATGAGATCTCGACAGAAAATTTGAAACATACACGTATTCGAGGTTGTGAAAACCTGAACTTTTATAATGTGCGGGTCATTATGTGGAGTTATTGTTTATTATCAAGGCTGTATTTACCGTGTATGAACTATCAAACGTTTCTTTTTAGGATTTTTCCGAAGTAGACGTTAAGGCAGGTCTATGGTTGAGTTCATAACAGTCTTGTGTAGAGTGAACTTAAGTCCGACTCCGTCCTTTTCGATTTTGGTTTTTAGAGAAAACAAAATCACGTTGTTGTTGCTACTTAAAGTTGCCATCGGAAAGTCTCACAAAATTGACGTAACAAGAAACATGACCAAAACTAAAATCAGATTTTGGTACTATCTATTCCTAGTTGCAATTTTTTAGCCCGATTTTAAAAAAAAATTTTAGTACAAATATTTGCTTAAAGACATTTGGACTGGGTTTTTAAAACATCGATGTACTCGGCAGAAATAAAAAAAAAAAAAAAAGGCAATACTTACAAGGCTGAGACTGCATATCTGTAGCAGAATTCGTTGATTTGGCTTCCTGTAAGTCTGCAACCTCTGCTTGGGCCACCCCTTTCCCCTCGTCTATGAGCACCACAGTTGACATAGCCGATGTCTAGATGGTGCCGAAACTCGTACAGATCATGTGTTGACACAGCTGTTACGAGCAATTTCTATCAAAGACACAGTGGACGTA
Source organism: Liolophura sinensis (assembly GCF_032854445.1). Classification (NCBI taxonomy): domain Eukaryota; kingdom Metazoa; phylum Mollusca; class Polyplacophora; order Chitonida; family Chitonidae; genus Liolophura; species Liolophura sinensis. The sequence goes on along the minus strand of NC_088301.1, from coordinate 49,424,335 downwards.
GTGTTATTGAACTCCCACATCAACTTTTTGCGAGCTGTGACACTCTCCACGTGGATAGCCTAATCATGACTATCTCAGAATTTGTACTCGGCAAATTTCGCGTATGATCGGAGATACTACTAGGCCTAGTGAAATGATGCCTGACACATCGCTGACGTCAGACCGTCAACAGTCGGCCATTGCGTAAAGGGCGGCCATTTGTATCGTCTATGAACAGGAGACGCATGATTTATATATATTCGCCTGTTTTATCGTGGCTACTTCATTCCTGAGACATGGACAAGGAGTGCGTTGTTGTAGGATGCTGCGATCGGGATATAGATAAGCAAACTGGTCTCAAATTCCACAGTCCCGAAAAATGAGCCACGAAGAAACAAGTCAACCGAATCAGCTGACAAGAGAAATCTGGCAACCTGGGGCTGACAGTGCTCGAGTTCTTGCACTCAAGGTATATTATAATCCATCACCGACTCTCAAAAAACATGGCGCGGATTTCAAACTCCCAATTAATGGCTGTCCAACTCACTTCCTCTGTGCGTTTATATGTATTTCCCAGGTGGAATCTCTAATACTATCCTCTTAATTTGTTATCCACACCAATTTAACTACTGGCTACCTTGTCACACTGACTGCTAGAACATCTGCGGTTCCGAGTGCCTCACATTTGACACCCACTTTGAAGTGTTACGTGACGTACTTCTGGGGTTAAAATGCAAGTGAGTTTTTGCATTGAAATCCTCGAGAAAGCTGTTATGTGTCCATTGCTGTTTGCAAGAGCAACTGCAATTTTCGTTATTCAAACCAAAAAGGCATAAAAAGAGCATGTGTTTTTAGTGCAGATAAGTTTGGGTGCTGCCAGCACAGACTTCATTGATATCGGCCCCATGGAGTTGGAGTGCGCAGATGTGCGGCGATTTGTTCGAGAGGTGTCGATGGACTCGGTGTTACAATGAATGTCAAAATGTTAAAATTACATTATATGTTTCTTACTGGTAACCAGGTACTTACTCTTGTTGAGTGCGTAGCTCCATGTCATGTGACAGTATTAACTGACTAAAAGTATAAATGTTTTCGTCTATTTTCAGTTCCAACATACTTCTGAGCATGCTATATTTTGCATTATTTATTCCCTGCTATATTTTTGCATGTTATACATGTTTTATTATGCATCAAATTTAATGTTCTTTTGATTTTTTCTCAGGCAAAAATGATGACCCAAACAGCCCTGATTGTGTACCTTCAGTAAATTTGGGGTATTTCGTGCTGGCGAAAACTTTAGATAGATATGAACATGCTACATAAAGAAGAATAAGCAAGGAAGAGGAAACAGGATTTCGAGGCTAACCCTGATGACATCATTGCCAATGAAGTTATTACAGAGCTTCTTGAAACTCAATCTTCTGATGATAGAGAGAATATTGGTATGTCCTCAAGTTTGAATACAAATTTAAAGAACTTTGATTTATTCAGTAGTCAAGAATATACAACCACATAATCACATCATTTTAAAAATGATTTTCAAAGCAAATTAGAGTTGCTTGTCGTGTTCCTTTTGGCATCTCACCAATGGCTCACATGGTATGTTCGTCCTTGCTTTATTTGGGAAAGTGTCAGATCCACAGTAACACAATGGTTGTCATCATGTAGCTGAAATCCTGACAACCTTCAATCAATTATGCAAATCATTCCAACTGATTTTTTTCTATTATTTTTCAGGCCCATTAACAGAAATACTTAGAAAACCTTCAGATAAACTGAATGTTGAAAATAAAAACAAGTGGAGAAAGAATTTATGAGGATGGTTCAGCAAAAAAGGAGATGACAGATATGTTTCGGGCACAGCATTTGAGGACTGATGACGAGACAAAATTTTACACAGGGCTTCCGTCTCATGCATGTTTTGACTGGATGCCTCATTTTGTGATGGATGTTTTGCCAACTTCTTCAACATTATGACCTGGCACTATTGTGTTGTTGGTATACCTAAAACTTAGACTCAATTCACCAAAAAAGACATTGGGCTCAGGTTTGAAGTATGTGACTATTCAGTGTCTAATTACCTGGATACAAGTATATCTGTTTATAGAATGCCCTTCTAATTTCACCACCAGATCAGCAACATACAGCTCATATAAACACTCCAACACAATTAACTACTTGGTTGTTATTACACCAGCAGGCAGTGTTTCATTCATTTTAAGAGCATATGACAAGAACTTGACCCAGTCTTGTGGTTGTCTAAACTTTCTGACTCATGGTGATCTGGTATTGGCTGATTGTGGATTTCTGATAAAAAGATGAACCTGCATCTGAGTAGGCCATTCCTGCCTTCACTATTATAAAGACATAATGAAGTGCTTGTGATTTTGAAAACAGAAGGAAATTGTCTAATGTACAGATTGATGCAATGGAGAGAAAGAAGAACTTCCAAATACTTTCTAGTAAAATTACCCTCTGCATTGTTGTACATGCCGATAGCATCATGACGATTAGTGCTGTTACCATGAATATATATCCATCTTTAGTTTGGTAATTGATTTTTCTTGTTGTCTCCTGTACACTGATTCAAACTCTTCAAATAAAATGATACTTGCCTTGTAAGGAAGTAATTGATAGTATACGTTTATTAATTACACCTGAACATTTATTTTTCAACAGAAACTGAATACACCTTGATTAAATGAATAACTTTTCAGTTATTGTAGTAGTTTTTATTGCTTTGTAGCAATATACTTTTTCCAGTTGACTGAACTCAATGTTATTTGATGTCGTATAAGTGAAATATTCTTGAGTACAGCATAAAACATCAATCAGATAAATCAAACAATGCTCCTTGAAATATTACAGTAGCAGGCTTTCCCACATAAAGCCAGGCAGATCAGAGTGACCACATGATGAGCTTGTCACCTAGTTGATGACAGTCTAAGGACGACTCAGCCAATGCAGGCCCTACAACAATCGTAAACTGAACATTAACAAACCTTTAAACAACTGTGAATTGAAACTTAGAGAGATGACTACTACCTTATGGTGAGCACAAATGTGTTGACATACAAATCAGCACTAAAAAGTAGCATTACTTATGTCGAAACCACACACTGGTTCTTGATATATGCACCGCAACATGTCATCATCTGAAGGTTGATTATCATCATTTAATTTTTGATGCAGTCTTTTTGTAAGCAACTCTTGGAAAACATGTTTCTGTACAAAATGGGAGTATTTTTCACTAACTGATTTGATAAAATTTCATTTCTGCACACTCTAGTAATTTTTAGAGACGAACCAGATTTGGGGATGGTCATTACAACATAGAGTATGATCAGTCAAAAACAAACATTTACCATTAAACCTGAGTGTAGTTTGAAGTACTGTCATTTTGCATTGCTTGTATGGGCATAAATTTAATTTCAAGTTTTCCTTTGCCACAGCAATTACACTAGAGAGTCCCATCTGCAGTAGTTCCAGAAAATGCATTTTGAATCCTGATATATCACATGAAAATTTCTCATGCAATGCTCTTTGGTGATCAGCCTAAAGAATACGAGCCTTCACCTCCTGGTCAAGTCGCAATCTTATAGCATCTGTTGCTTAGATCATAATGCTTGTAGTCCATCACCCTAATGATGAGGTTATGTCGGCAGGTGGAATTTCGAAATGTCCAAATGTCACGGGCCTTTGTGTCAGTAATCCTTCTCGTTTGAAGGTTAAACCATAACTCTGACATATTCTGCCCTTTTGTTCTACAAAACAGGAGGTCGGATTGATCCTCTGAACATTTTGTGTCCTTAAAAATAGTGTCACATGCAGACATCCATTCATCTTAAGAGTAAGTGCCATACTTTTGATCATAAAAGCTTGTTAGAAGAACTGGTAAACTTGTTGACTTCTGATGAGCATGTAGCTTGCTCCTGCTGTTTTGTTGATCTGGGTGAACAGAATATATGGATGTAAAAGAGGCTGCATTTTGACAAACAGAATAAAGTGATGATAGAACTTCCACACTTGGTAGAGGGTCTCTTCACAATGGTACATGTGTAATGGACTTGATCATCATTTTTCTGTTTGTGTTCATGACTGACTGAATCTCCAGAATTGTAATACACTGCACCTGAAGACAAATAGAAGAAACCATTATTAAACTGGAGAAATATGACCCTTTCCTAGTAAATACCTATCTTCTAAATTGCTACAACCTGTCAGTATGAAGTAATGTTTTTGCCTGTCATAAGCCAAGTTCACAAGTGTATTAACAGTTAGATTAAACCTAATGACATTACATGTCTCACAGTACTATATAACAAATAGGTTCTCCAACAGGGACATATAAGTTTAAGGCCAGCTTTTGAACACCTGTGCCCATACAACTCACCAAACTTACTTTTTTCTTGAAGACCTGGTTCCATGTACATGCTTCACTTGTAACAGATTTACTTGTCACGCCAAACCTTACACCCAAGTGTATTTTAAATAACAGTCCTGCTATTTCAAGCAGATTCTCCAAGTCGGAAATTTAAAAAAAAAAAATTCAAATTAACAAATATGTATAAACATATAAAAAAAAATAGGACTAAAATGAAACCAAGATTGATTAATTTGATTGATTGATGTTTTACTTGTAATGGCGACCAGCATTATGGTTGGAGGAAACTAGGCAGAGCCGGGGAAAATCCAAGATCATCTACAGGTTGCTGGCAGATCTTCCCACGTACGGTTGGAGGTCCTGGGTCATTGCGCCGCACTGGTGTGCAAACCAACTCGACCACAGAGGCCCCCCAATGAATCTTGAGTAAATGATCATAGAAGTAATGTATGTGCCAGACTTCATTACCTGTACCCTTCAAGACTTCTATAATATTTCATTGCTGATGTGCTAAAGATGCCAAAGGTTTCGATGAGATACACAAAACGCTGTCCAGCTCTGGCGAAGAAAATGGATCATTTTTCCATTCATTGTGATTGTGAATCAGGAAGGGATTCAATCCCTTCACCGTTGCTCGAGTTTTTTGTTCCCTTGCCTCCTCCAAACCGCATACATAAGCTGACAGAGGAACCATAGGAACACAGCTATGCTGACCTTTTCATACTGACTAAACTGAAAAGAAAGATGCACATAAATTGATGTTAACATATAATGGTATGAACAATGCATGAAGTAATATATGTAAACACTTGTTCTGAATAAGCTCTATTTGCCATAGTATACAACGCAGTCCAGATGATAATTATATGATAATTAAAAAATTTGGGTAAAATCTTTATTTTTAAGTTGTTTTAAAAAGTAAAACCCCTTTTCCTGTAACAATTCGCGTATTTTATTGAAGTAACACTTTCGTTGATAGCAACACAACGTATGTCAAGGCACTGTCATCTTCGAGCAGTATGGATTGACCGCAAATTGTTGCACTCAATCAGATCGTATCTTACAAACAAAGCATGGCAGGGCGCAATTCAACCAATCAAATGCCACAATACAAAGCCCAAATTCACTGCACAGTAGCGGTCCAGTTACTACGCATGCGCTAAAAAGGGAATTCCCTGACACCTCTTCCGGTATTTGCGTGACAATCCCCACTCGGAAATCCCGTGAACTCATGCCTCACATGGGCCCTGTATATATATATTGAGGAAAATGTAGACAGTTAATGAATAAACCGTTTATTTTCAGTTTTCCATTCAAAATTTCTTTATTAACTTCCAGCCTGTCTCTGTGATAGCGTGCTATGTAGAAACCGACTGGTAGAGATTTATCCAGTAAACATGAATGGCGTAGGTCGCGGAGGTGATACTATAAGTTTAAAAGCATGCGTGGGGCATACCGGAAGAATGCCCCATGTGGTTTGCAGTAGTGAACTGAATGTCTTGTTATACGGGCGTCTCTGCACTGTAGCAACACTGAACTCTCTTTTGAACATGTCATACTGTAGATCGGAAGGTAATGGTGACTACTCGTAATAATGTCCCTGATTTAACCGATTGTGCGTGTGATACAGTTGTGGCTTCCCTTTCCTATTTTCAGTCCCAAAGATTGCTTGTGGTTTCAACAACAACGTGCATGGTCAGTTGTCACAACTCAGATGGCATCACGTACTACATAAGATACTGCATTATGTAGATTATATGTGTGTAATGGCTGTATGAAACTGATTATGCATTTAGATAGGAGGAAATTCAATAAGATGTGAAATAAATTCCCCACTAGGCTAGTGATGTGGAATGATGCAATGTGTGTTATATGAGGCCACCAGATCGTGCTACTCAGGTACTAAACAGGTGCATATAACCGTCTGGTTGTTGTATGTTGCCCAGCAGGAAAATTTCACTAACATTTACAACTTCAGTTCATCCAAATTTTGTAATCCACAAGTTATTCTCAGTTGAAAAAGATGTCGGGATTTGCACCAGCAAACCCACTTCTCACAATAATGCAGCCATTGACAATTTTGAATCGAGAAAAAAACTGACGTCTCTTATTTTGAATGCTCGAACCTTAGGCAAGGTACATGCTGGCTGTGTGGAAAACTGTTGACAAAATGTAACAAAATCGAATATGACTACTCCTTCCAGGGCAGACCATGCGAATCTATCAGCCCAAAACTTTATATAGAAACACCTGTTTTCGTGATAAAGTATACTTTGGCAAATGGGTACAAATGTTCATTGGTCATAGAAGAGGTATGTTTTCAATGATAACAACAAGGTTGTTGACTACTGAGCCCCTCCTGTGAAATAAAAATTTCTTAAACAATACCTTGCATCACTGATGGCTGACCAGTGGACCATAAATAGTTGCCATACTTAAAACCTGATCTCTGTCATGAATTTGGGAAAATTTTGTCCCTATTCACCCGCCAGGTTTGTTCATGGCCAAGGCCATTTGGGTTCCAACACAGCGCAGTGACCCAGTTCATGCTGGCTTCCTCTCCAGCCATAAGTTGGAAGGCCTGCCAGCAACCTATGGATGTTTTGTGGGTTACCGTGGGCTCTTCCCGGTTTCCCCCAATCAAAATGCTGGCCACTGTTGTATAAGTGAAATATTCTTGAGTACACCGTGAAACACCAGTCAAATAAATAGATTTTTGAGATCTTTCTGGAGGATAGGTTGCAGGCCTCTGCCAGTAATTATGACTATGAATATCCAATGACTAGAGTGCTCTTATATGTGAAAGTAAAAACAAGCTAACTATAAAATAAATTCCCAAAGAAAAGTCCTGATGGAAGAAATTTTCAGACACCCAGCATTTATACGTATACTTTGCAGGAACTGGGCAGAGGTTTGAATTCAGAACATAGCAGATGTTGGTTTGACTTGTTCGATTCCCTGAAAGTCTAAACAGTTGGATTACTGTTAAAAGTCTGTTTACCATTGCAGGCTTTGACATGTCTAGACTTTGGATGATAATGAGAAAATACCAGATATAAGGATGTGTGTGAGTTGTAAGAGTGAGTGAAATTTTCCTTGCAGTATAAACAGGCAGCCTGGCAACACTAGGGAGAGGACTGTCAGACGAGGGTAATGTTGTATGTGGTTGCCTTCTTATAAGTTCTCTCGCCACGATATGGCTGAAATATTGCCGATGTGGCGTTAAGCCATAATCATTCATTCATTCATTCTTATAAGTTCTGATATGACAGAATGATATCCCCGAACATCTCCTAGTTATAATATGCTACTAATTAAAGTAAAATGAGGTACTGCACTATATGGTACCACTACCCTAGCCCTTAAAATTGTTTAATTAAAAACTACTGGTTTTATTTGACTGGGTCTTCAAATGGTGTTCATATTTCTTTGTCCAGCATGTATCTCCAGCATTTGACTGCAAATACCCACAAACATTGTTACGAAAATTGTTATGTGGTTGATAATTTGATTTGTTTGTTAAAATGCTCAAGCCCCCATTCATATAAGCATACATGTTCCAAACAATTTGAAGTGATGTGATGAACAGGGGAGTCCATCTTTCGACCAATCAGAATGTTAATGAGCTCTTGTTATCTTGGAAACGATATTTACTCTCCATTAAATTTTACATGTTTTTCTGACATTACCAGATTCATTTTGATTAAGTTGAGGCCTTTATACTAATATTTTGGTTGAAACAGACCACAGTTATAATGATAACATAGCCACCCAATACTTTGGTAACGCTAGCTTAGCAGGCTGTCACAGGTGCAGGGTTAGGCATGTATCTGTCCTGTGCTTTCTGAAGAACATATGGCACCATATATTGTAGGATATTATTATAATGTCGTTATTGGTTACAAGTGCCTGTGAATCTGAAATTAGAATGTTTGCTGCAGTATAGTGAACACTTTGTGACATATATATGCTTGGATTTGGGGTCTAGTCTTGGTGGTATCTAAATTTATGTATAATGTTTTCATTTGTTTGCAATACCTTCACTGCCAATGTCAGTTGGCTATGTGTTTTTCATTGTCACAGCTGATTACCACCTCACCAGTGAATTCACAAGCAATGTTCTGTTTCGCACTGGTTCATCTGCGACGAAGGTTTGTGATGTGCTTGGAATATGGTGATATGTTGATCTGGAAAGCCTTGATAGATAAGCCAAGGGCTTTTCTCCACCCATTAAACTGACTGCCATGGTACAAAGGAAACATATTTGAGCATAGCATTAAACACCAATGAAATGAATAATGTAAAATATGCGTAAAAATGAGGATCTATTAAAAAGTATAAAATTTGCCTCAAAATGGAAACACTTTTTTTTTAACATAGGTGTTTTGATTTTCTTTATATCCATACACTTAGTTTTATAGTTCTTATCCTTGTGTTGTTTAATATCCCTGCTATAATACTAGTATGCTGACGAAACGTAATATGAATTCTGGGCTTTCACTGTCACTGTTGAAACATTGGCTGAGAAAAATATTGTTTCATTTTGTAAAGTAGTAATAATCATAATTTAATCTAAACAGCAAATACACTAAAACTTGATCCTCTCCTGCCACTCACGACTTCTATGTTACCTTGCCACAGATATTCATTCATTTGCAACACTCATGTCTGTGAGTCCGTTCGTTAATGTTGGACATTTATAATTTTTCGTGTTATCTTGCACCCAGATTACATATTAAAAGATAAGATACCAAAAATTAGATTGACCATTCAACAGAGAGAATGCCTAACTTATATCCCTGCAAATTGCAGCTAAAAATTATTGTGTAAGATATTACACAATATCAGATAATTACACATCAAGATAAGTGATATGATATGTTTACCTTTTTTTCTTCAGGAAAAGATCAGATTATATTTGTGACAAAAGAAGATCATGATACTCCGAGCAAGGCTTTGATCAGTCTAAGTCCTGATGAGGATGAGGAACCAGGTATAAGTTTTGTTTGTAATACGAGCTTTTCCATTTCTTACCTTAGTCTGAAGTGAATATTTTCTTGAATTTAATGAATATATCTTGCTCTGGCTTCAGGGTCACAGTTGTGTCTTAAGTATAGGTCAAACTTAAAAATCAAAACATTTTACTGTACTAAAATTACATTGAAAAATATTCCTACATGTTACATTGAAAAGTAACATTCAGGAATGTTACCACAAGTTTTGACGAAGTCCAACTTCAGTCTACAGCAGAGTCATTACCCTGGGGGCTGGAGTGCCCTAATTCCTCAACTTTTTCGCATATGAAAGAACAACTTTTTGTGCACATTTTGGACTTGATTTTGGAGACAAAACTACAATGGTTAGTTTGACCAATTTCAGGGCTTCACAAGAAGTATAATATCATCAGTCTACACAGAATAATACCTTCAGAATATGAGAATAAAAAACACCTTGTAAACATGCAAAAAGGTTGAAGAATTACAGTACACTTATTCAGTTTTTTCTTTTAGTAATAATAATGGTTTTTAATCTGTAACTCCTGTGTGGTTTATAGTCTTAGATTTTGTGCATTCACATTTGAAGCTCTGAAACACTTTTTATTTGGCTAAAGCATTGCTCTAATCATTGACCGTTGAGGTAATTTACTTGAATTTAGCTCTCACTGGCTCGGGTATTGCCTTGGGTCAGGAGATTTTCCAGGTGCCTTGATTGAGTTAGAAGTAAAGTTTGAAAATGCAAGAAACATCTATTTTCCCCTTGCAAAACTAGACAAGATCCTAAAGATGACCAGACAACCAAACCGATGAATAAACAGACTAATATATAAGGCCTTTGTCATTAAAGATTTAAATTAAACTGGGTCAAATACAGTTCAGTGGTCGTAGAGGCACAGTATATGTTGTTTCCAGCTAAATGGCCAGTGGTCATACCTCAAGTGATGATGAATGGTCATTGTGAATTCCAGACTCGACAAACACATGCTGCAATTTATTAGATTGGAATTTTACACCGTACTTAAGAATATTTCACTTGTACGATGGCAGACAGCATTAGGGTTAGCACTAGGGGAGGAAGCCAAGTAGGGCCTGAGGGAAACTCATGACTATCCACAGGCTTCCTCTACAGATGTACGTGGGAAGGTCTGCCAGCATGAGAACAAACACAGAGCTACGAATGAATGAAAACACTATTGTATTTTGCAGGTTTGATTTTACCAAATGGGGACATTAACTGGGAGTGCCCGTGTTTGGGAGGGATGGCAAGTGGACCCTGTGGCGTGCCTTTCCGGGAGGCATTTTCCTGTTTTCATTACAGTGAGGCTGATCCTAAGGGGTCAGATTGTTATGAGCAGTTTAAGCAAATGCAAGACTGTATGAGCTCCTACCCTGATGTGTATCCCTCCAAGGACGAGGAGGAGGATGAAAACATTGCAGAAAAACAGGAAGCAGATGCCTCAGAGACAACAGAGACTGAAAGAGACAATATGATAGAGTCTGAACAATCAAAACAGTCCACAGTGGATGTGTCAAAGTCATGACAAACAAAAGGCACCATGTGATTTTTTTTTTTATTAATATGCCAAGAAAGACACCAGAGTACATGTCCTGAGATAAATTTGTGCACATTCATTTAGTGTGAGTCATTACTACAAAGTAGACTGTGGGCAGTGAAGCTTTTAAATATCTTATTATTAGAGACAGAAGTATGCGCCAACTTTAAATGTTTAGCCATAGGTCGATAGCTTGAAAATTGTTATCTGTGTGATTATGTGATCGATTTGAGCAAACACAACTTGTTTTGATGTAAATATTACGTAATATTTACTATACATCTGACAAAGGTGAATTGTATGTGTGATTTATTGGTAGAGAAATGGAAGCACAGTGATTCTATTCAAAAATGGGTTAAGATTTGTTTACCCTTCTGACAATCTGAATCGAGTTCACTGACCTCTCAATTCATTATGGCTTAAGTGCCTTATCTCATAAGGACCGTGTGTTATTTGCATAGTCTATGGTACATTAAAGTACATTAAAGTTCTGAGTTATTGTTTATTCCAGAATTTCTCTATAGTTTATATTTAAAAAAAAATATTACCTTCAAATAGAAGAATATGTCCTTGTTTTACTTGCCTAGCCATTTTCAGCTTCTGCTTTTAAGTGATGTGAGTTTGATCCATCAAGTGATCCAAGTACCAGATTAAAGGAGTTCAGAATATTTATTAATGAACAACTGTGTTATTTGAAAATCTACTCTGGGTACTAAATGCACCAGTTAAATCAATGCATAAAGGACAAGATGAGCTGCTTATTTTTTTAGCCCTAGATCAACTTTAATTACAGGGTATTGTCATACAAGAAGTAATGTACATCCAACTGTTCGTCAGATAACAAGAATATTTCATTTGTGCGTTGGCAGCCAGCATTGTGTTGGGAGGGAATAAACCCATGACCGTTTGGAGGTTGCTAGCAAACCCTCTCATGTATGACTGTAGAGGAAGCCAGCTTGAGCTGGACTGAACTCTCAACTGCAATGGTGAGATGTTTCTGGGTCGTTGTTCTGCCCCAGCATGCTAACCAACTGACCAACGGAACCCCAGAGAGTGAATTTATGTATCATTATGAAAACTATGATATAAGGTCTGAACACTCTACTGTAATTCTTCAACCTTTTCAAGCATATTCTGGAGGAAATATTCTGCGTAGACCACTAAAATTATCCTTCTTGGGAAGCCCTGGAATTGACCTACTCAGTCAGTGTAGTTTTCTCTCTAAAATGTTAAAAATGTGCATAAATTGCACTGAAAGTTGCTCTTTCATATTTTTTCAAGGTTGATGGGTGAAGGAATTTGGATTGCCCGAAGTAAATTATCACCTGTGGCCAGGCACCTGACAAACCTCTTGACTTTCTGCAGTCAGACTTTTGAAAACTGCAATTCAGGTTTTCAACTCACAGGTGAAAGGACGATTGCTTCCGGGAAGAACCTTTTATTCCACAAAATGCATTCTGTGAATATGTGCCGACGTTTTCCCAACTTTTCATTGGTAATGTAGGACACACCAATGCTCAGGGTATGCACATAAGGTACACCAGGCGAACCAAAAAGCAGAACCAGTAGAAGATGGACAGATGCCCTTTATTCCTATGTCCATGCTTACTTTGCATGCCGCATAGATGGAATCAGCTGTTTTGACACCAGCCAGCCAAATAACTACTAGAATATTCACAGGTAATACCAGTCATATTCCTGTTGAGTTGTATTGACAGAAGCATCATCTATATTTTTTTCTGTCAAATTATTAACAATGTATCAATGAAAACTAATAAAGCAAAAGAAAAGTGATCAAAAGAATAAAAAACGCTTTGTTTTTAGCACAAAATATTTTATTAGAAATTTACTTCAGCACATAGATACAGGCTGAGCAGGATGGTAAATCCAGGCTACATGGAAAAACCTCATCTCTGGCCTCCTGCAAACCAGGTCAAATCTACATACTATACCACAAAAATAAACCACCTTCGTGCAGCCCTTCTTCCACTTCATAAACTTGGGTAATACTTTGATGTTCTAATCACAATTGGTTTACATGTATATTACAAAGCAATTACTTTTTTTTTTTTTTTGGTATTTTTTTATATTTGCTTATCTAAAGCATTAATCAAAACAAATTACATGAAAGTTGGTTAAGTCCTGCAAGTTGACAAAATGAATGTATTAAATATTAGCACAACCATGTTAAATCAAAATATGTGCGTAACCATGAAAGAGCTAACTAACCATAGGTACTATCTTACAATGCCGCTTCAGTGAAAATACCATGCGAGACAAGCACACTACAACGGGACTTAAATACACATACAAGAAAAAAAAAAGAAATATGAACATGGGGTGCTCTGGTGTCAGATAAAGGCAATGTTTATTGTGTTTCGCAAGTGCGATGGTGTAAAGCTTAGGAAGTCGGATGAAGATGTCTTCCATGGCAAATACGGGTGTACTAATGACACCAATATGTTATGGCACAGCATAACTCCACTCAAATGACAAAGACTAAAGTAAAATCTATGGCATTCCATTACGCTGAAGAATAATTTGTTGAATAATAAATGTGTAAATCAACAATTTTCAAATGACAAACTCCACAGGTTCCTATATCAGCAGTGACTAAAAGCTATTGAATCAACATGATTCCAGTAATTGTCTAGGTGTCTTGACAGAAAAACCATTACTTCGCTGTAATCAACCATCTAACCCTTTCAGTACGTTTACCTGATCACGTTTCAATACTGTACCAGGTAGTAAAGGGTTCATCACTGAAATCTGAGCTGGTAACAGGAAGTCTTAACCTCAATTTTATGGGATCAATTAATGGAGTCAACCTAGAAAAAAGTAGGGTCACATAGTTTATCCCAATATTAACTTTACTTTTTATATATATAATAAAACTGCTAGGATATATATGTCAAACCTCGACTTCCACAGGGGTCGTACACAATAATGATTTCAAATTTCCATGCTTTTTCAGACCCAACATTCATATTTCTCAGGCTATTTGGAATAAATATCGATACTGTACAGTTACACGAGCTTCTTTTACCAATGTGAATGGATTTTATTAGTTGAACATTCACCCAGCAATTTCAAAGATGCTGGAAAACCAAATTTCTCTGAGAGACAGTTTGCATACTACATGAATCCACAACAGTATAAACTCAGGTTGGCTCTGTAGTCTCCCATGTATGTGTGGCAAACTACGCCTCAATTTCAAGGCTGAACCACAAAGAACCATGATTTTCTATGCTTTTTAAGGCTTGGAAAAATTACTTTCAATTTCAAGGCCCCTACAAACCGTTTTTTTTTTGTCAATACAAATCTAAAAAAAAGGCAAAGCAGACAATTAAAAAAGTGCATCTTGATATTTGAAGTTAAACAGGTTAAGGTTCACTTTAGAATATACCTGGTGGAAATAGTAGTTGTGATATCCCACTCAATTAATGATAACAAGGACTAAACAGATTACATTTAATACCTTTGAAATACATTCAACTGCATCCTGAAAACTGCATTTAGAAAACTGAATGTCTCCCTGGTCCGATATTCAAATGACTATACATCATGACTAAAATTTTGTTTGTCAAGAAGATTGTAAGTGAACACTAATGTAGACTCTTTTGAACTCACATTCTAATTTCTGAATACTGATATTTACTGGTCTGCTTTGCTTTTGTTACAGATAAACAATCAATGATATCACTATTAGATCGTGATGTCATGGATTATGGGAAGCACACAGAAAACAATGTAGACCGTCTTACATGGAATGCAATTTCTATGACAGTAGCAAAAAAAAAAAAAATGCACTTTCACAGGAATGGCTCTTAATGGCCACATCTGAGCTGTTCACTTCTACATAACTTCAGTAAAATAATAATAAACATTGGTGCATGTAATGGGGGCATTAATAAAAGAACTGATATAGGTATAATTCAGTAACATTGTTTCACAAAGCCATATTGGGCCTAAGTCCAAAACTTTACACTTTTTTACTAAACAAAATACATTTGTATTACTCAAATTTGGCTGAAACTGTACTGCCATAGCACAGCATCAGTGATCAAATTTTTTTCCTTTTAGTGCATAACATATATTTAAGAGGTTAATTTGGATTACGGTACAATTTTAGGCTATAGCCTGAAATCACTTTGTGAAACATGCCCCAGCTCATGATGTTACAGCTTAATGACATATTTGGACATGATTAACGATTCTTTTCTTTGGGGAAAGTCAACATGGGTTGTGAGTATTAATGCACAAAAAGTGTGCTAAGGGAGACAAAAGCAGCAAACCAAAGAAAAGAGATCGTTTCCAACAAAATAAACCGGTAAAGATTTCAAAAGCCAACTGAGATTCAAGGTGCTAAACATACATCATAATTAAATAATATTAAAGGAAATCTACATGTATTTTAATATAATTCAATTATTTACCCATCAGCACAAAAATTCAAAACCATATACGGGCACTCCAAAATTAAAGCCAGATTATGGTTCACAAGAAGAACTTCTTTTTTTTCTTCTTTGGTATGAAAAAGCATTTGTTATTCATTATTGTAAGTTTAAAAAAGAAAAATTCAATGATTCAACATTGAGCAGGTCTACAAATTTCTTACTTAAGCTATACAGTGGGATAGTGAATTTGTACACTCCCCAAAAGTTGTAAATTTATTACTGGTATCAGTATTACTGGAGTATGAGACAAATGATTTAGAGTATATATATATATATATTTATATATATAGTTTTATATCCTTTTTTTCCGAGTTTTCTGGGGCTGGTAGACACATGGCAAGAGTTAGTTTCAAGAAGTACATGTAGACCTTAACATTATTCATCACAAGTGCACATGCTAACTGCTACCTAATAATTTCAGTTATTTCATTTTGTATACCATATATCAATGAAAAAGCTTACAAACTATCAAAATAAAGAAACTTGACTGCTCCAGTCATAAATGAGTATAAAAAGTATTGTTTTACTTTCAAGGTAACAGTAGGATTGAGACATGCACACACTCTTTCAGAAAGCCAATGTCCCGTTTTTGTGTGAACGCTGAGAATACTGATCACACTCATCACAGATACAAAAAGGTGAGGAAAATAACTGATTAGCAAACTTCAAAACCTACAGGACATCAGTCCTTTGTTGAGGAAAATGTAAACAATATGTCACTTATTGTCACACTGAGATATATATATTAAAAAAAAAAACATAAAAAAATAGCATACCCGTACCCCAATCCGACATATCATGACAGGACAAGATACAAGTTGACATTATACAATAGCAAAGGAATATATCCTTGTTGTTTTATGATCAAACAACGGATATAACCAAAGAAAAACATTTCGACAGCCACTTTTCTGAAACTGTATTTTCTTTGCTTTTGTATTCCCAAAATAGCACAACAGACTAGGAATTCGCCTGAATCATCTGCCCCATGATGAAGAAATTAAAAGCTGCTCATTCTCTGATGGTCTGCAAGGCGTGGCAGGGGCTTTATCACTTCACTGGCAGTCAGGCCCTCTTCGGTCAGCCTTTGTAAAATAGGTCTATAGATGTCCACAGACAGGGGGATGACCATTCCTTTCTTCTGAATCTCACCTAGAACAAAGTAGAGAAATTTGTTGAAATAATTATTGCAAAAAAATTGCTGTCTCACTGAAAGAACATATAAAGACACCAGGTGACAACCCATCTGGTCTGACACTGTACGGACCATTAAGCAAGAGCAAGAGGCATCAATTTTTCAGTAGTGTACACACATAATGTGTATTCTCGTGGCACCAGACATGACACATTTTTAGTCTTTGATATGCCCCAACCCGGGTTTGATACCAGGTCTCCCCACTTAATGGTGCCCATAATTTATGAACAATTCTCTAATCCAATCCCTGGATCAAAAGCTATTTGAAATTTGCTCATGTTGTGGTAGGTCAGAACGACTGCAAAATACTGAACATTTAATGTGGTAGTATAGTGCTTTGCTTTATTGTATATATTAATTCATGATTATGTGTTCACTATAATTCTTCACCCTTATGTGTTAGCCTTTTAATGAAGAAACAAAAGAAATGAAAGCAATTAAATGCAAAATGAAATGAAAGAAATATTATTAAAACAAACCAACCTTCCAGGACCATTTTTGTGGCTATTCCAGTTGGTAAGCCCACTGTTTTGGCCATAGCTGAATAGCCATTGGTTTCTCCGTACACAGTCAATCCAACCTGACGTCTTTCACGACAACCATCCAGCCACTCCACATCAATTTCATGGCGAAGAATAATAAGGTCCCGTTCGCCAGGGCCTGATAACAGAGAACCACACCTGTACACATTCCCCTTCCTGTCAATTCTTTTCATTTCAAAAGGTTCTGTTGTAATGATAGTCTAACAGACTTATTTACGCCATGCTCAAGAGTATTTCTCTAGTCTTATATGACAGCGGCCAGCATTAAGGTGAGGCCATTCGAGTAAACCAGGCAGAGTTCGGAGGAAACACACGACCATCTGCAGGGGATGGGGATGTGGAGAGGCTCCTGGATCAATGGGCTGTGCAAGCGAGTGAACCACTAGGACACAGGGGCCCCCTAATTGAGTATTTTCAGTTGTGTCTGAAGTAGCCTTTTTTTAGAACTAGAATACTGAAGGCATCTATTCATAAATCAGTATATGTTTCATAATTCAAAACTATTTCATTATACTAAATTACGACTGCTCATTAAAGGTGGCAGAGAAAAAAACATGTAAACTTCTCCCTTAATGCAACAAATCAATGCAACAAGGAAGACAAGCAGAAACAAATATACTACCGAAGGCTAGCCTCTTGGACAGATAATTTGATAGGGTATCTAGAGGTGATCCCTTCTTGTCCACCTCTTCATCACTTAGCAGACCCAATCTGAAACATAAAACACCATGTCAAATCAACATACAGTATAATATCAAAGTAGGAAATTTCCTAAACAATGAGTCCAAAATTACAAAACTCCAAAATTGTGCAAATTATCACTATACTTAGATGAACAAGGACTGACATCACTAACATCATCATGATCATCACATCTACTGTGAGGCCCAAATGCTCCATGCACATCAGTCAGGGGTTGGAATTAAATTTTTCAATGAAATCAATGATAAAGAACTGTAGTTCAAGTATTTAATTTATTTTAAAATATTTTGAATATTAAACAATACTTACTCTTCAATGCACCTGAGCTTGGGCAAAGAGTTGCCCACACGCTCTAACACACAGTCCTTCACAGAGTCAACCAAAATATCAGACTTGATACCCAGAAGTTCACATATCAAGTTTTTCTGAAAATAAATTTGTTTTATTATTAAAAGCTGATAAAGTAAAGCAATGGTTTTAGGAGGCAAGTAAGTTGAAACTATCTCAGCATGTACATGAACAGGAAATAAAATCCGCACTGACGGAAGAAAACTGAGGTAAACTGACTACTGACCAGTTACCATCCAGCTTTCAATCAGGAAGGCACTCACCCAGGTAATGTTGCCTCCATTGGGGTGAAGAGCAGCCTTGGGGCTGTTGTCCAGCAGACCCAGGGCAAGGAGACTGCTCATGGCTGTGGAGAATCCCTGAAGAACATACAAAAGGGGTAGGTTTCACTTTCATTATCGAATCTTGATACAACTAATGCAACATTTAGATAAACTGAAAGTTGTAAAAATTATAATCCATGGCTCAGCAGCTTGAGACTATAATCCCTTCACAAACATTGAACACACTGTTATCCAGCATGTTTTGCAGTCCTCAGATATCTGTTGCACAGAGCAAAATAGGAACTTATGACAGTCTAAGAATGTAGGTTAAAAGTTATTTGCACTGACATCAATCGGCTAAGAATTAAAAATTTTAATATTATAAATCGTGAACAGCTTATGAACACCGTAAGCACTCCCGAAACAATATTCAGCAAAGAGCAGATTATCAGAAAGCACACTACAACACAACAAAGGGCAACTAAAACAATCCATTCTTGGGTTAACATTAACATCACAGTTATATTTTGATGTGTGAGGATTAAAATTAAAGTCCTTTAGTGCATATGTGTAGGTTGACAGATTTCTGTTGAATACATGTACGTTACTGATGTATCAATGTTAAGTGTAAGAGCAGAGATGTTATAATGTGATACTTTGTTTCAAAAACAACCTTGTGACATTCTGATTCACATCTCACCTTATATCTTATAGTGCCACGCAGCAATGTTTGGCAATTCTCAATGCCATACAGTTTACTGTAGACTGTGGAATCCCTGTTCGCAAAACCCTCCAAATTAAAGCCAGGTAAAAAGTCCAGATCATGCACATTGTCCAACAAACTACCACCCTCTGGTACTTCAACAACCTGGAAAAAAGTACATGAAATTCATGCAATGGAACAATGAGCAAAAATGACCTCGAGTATATAATAGGTCATGCATATAAAACAGAACAATTTTTCTTTTTTCTCATTTCTGTGATCCCTTCCATATGGCTGAAATGGTATGGCTGTAATTACATTGCCCAGATTATCAAGCTATAATCATTGATTCATTCATTTCCACGACACTAGAATAAAGCAAATGAATTAATAATGTGTTGCCTGTTGTAGTACTACCTATTTTAATGTATTTTAGTAGAAAAGCAACCAAAAATCTTGAAGGCTATGAAAACTCACTTCTCCACCATCAAGGTATCGTGCTCCAGACAAGACATTCATCAAGACACCTTTGGGAAACCAGCTGTAAAGACAAGTATCAAACTAACAATAAACCTCCACAATGTTTAACAGTATAAAGGCAATAAAACATAGGTTATTTTCTACCAATACATATGTAAATACCCTCCCCCCCCCCCAAGCCAAAACCCACCACTCCACCCCTCCATCCACCAATATTTCCAAAAATAAAAGATTTATTTATTTATTTGATTGGTGTTTTATGCCGTAGTTCAAGAATATTTCACTTATACACCAGCATTATTCTGTATCTCTGAGGTAACATTTTTCATATAATATCCAGAAGTAAAGTACCTGAATTTGTACCGCAGTGGAGTGTCAGAATGCTCTGGTGCTGGCAGTCCACCACACCATGACAGGTAGGACGTAATCTGTAAATAACACATGACAATGTGTATATTCTGACAATCACAGGAATAAAGAGAAACAGGTGATTATCCCTTTAAAAGTTGTTATACTAAATTTTCAAATTTTATCAAATTTTATCTGAAGGCTTCTACAGTTTTCTTAGCCTGACAGAATCTTTGATACAAGAGCATAAAGCAAACCTTGAATTCTTTAACATCCACATGTGCATGTATGTTTTTTTGTCTCATGACGCCTGAATATTCTCTTCAGAAAAAATTTCCAACAGAGCTGAGTAATAAACCCTACCTTTCCTCCATTACGATGAATCTCATCAAAGCACTCCATTGCCAGCATGTGGTCAATACCTGGGTCAACTCCCACCTCATTCATGACTGTGATGCCAGCATCTTTCGCTCTGTTGAATTTTACACACTTTCATTCTAACCATGTACACAAACATGCGGATACACATTTTAGTCCTAATTTAAGGACAGATTTTCACCTTAAATGTACTCTTTGTTTAGATACAAATACCATATAATAAACCATTACTATTGCTGTTGTTATGTTACAAGGGCTTCACTGTGTACTAAGTATTCACAAATGTACTGTTATCCCAAAAATTTCAGAGAAATTCAAGCATCATCACATACAACTTTCAATCACAAAATTTTACCTCTGTAATATGTACACGTACACAGCTGTCTATGATTACAAAGTTCCAAACTCATAACATGGGCAATCTACATATGAAATGTTCATGCATGGTATCTGAATAGGAAAAATGAATTTCTTTCAATCGTCTATAAATCACATGAAGTACGAGTACAGCAGGTTATTCTTACAAGTAAAGAGCAGCTTTAACAAAATGTCAGTCACAGATCGGAAAAAAACAATGAAATGAAACAAAGCATACTATTCATTTACCTTTCATGCAGGGCTTTCATTGCCGGAGTCACGTAACTAGCAGTGACCATGTTGGTTTTGTGTTTTATGCACAAATCAGCTACTTCTGGGTGAAGGGTGTAAGGCAAGAGGCTGGAATTGCAAATCATACAAAATATAATTAATTTATGCCATTTTTTCCCAAATTGAAAATTTTGTTAAAGCAAAGGATGTATATGTAACTAACTATCAATATTGGTCTACTTTACAGGGTTGTTGTCTTTTGTGGTCATGTCATTAACTTTTCAAAGCATGTAACACATTTTAAAAAACAAACTTTTTACTTTTACAAACCAGTGGCTGATCCCCATGTAGAAGTCGTTCTTGGTTCTATCCCCACCAACCCCCCTCCTAAAGACAACCTGACAGGGGTCTAATGATACATGAAGGTGTACAAAACTGACACATTGATTGATTTTAAGTTGCTTGTAGCAGCATATTGGATCTGGGTCATACCATAGAGATCTGAACGTGGTTGGAGACTAAATGGATTGTTTGCTCCATTCCAGATGCGCTGTGACAAAGACATCAGTATACCTAATGTTGTTGTTATGTTCATCAGATTGCAAGAACTTTTGACTGTACAACATGGGTAAAAATTAATTCTCTGCTTATTTACCACTTTTGAGTTTATAATTTGTTACTTTAATATGAGCTAGAAGAGCAAAGTCTCTATCTTTGTACATTATATGTATTTATTTGTGTATTTGATTGGTGTTTTACACCGCATTCAAGAATATTTCACTTATGGCACCCAGCATTAAGGTGGGAGGAAACCGGGCAGAGCTTGGAGGAAACCCACATCCATCCTCAGGTTGCTAGCTGACCTTCCCACATAATGCCACAGAGGAAGCCAGCATGAGCTGGACTTGAACTCATAGCGAACACATGGGTGGGAGGCTTTATCTCACACATACTTTTTAATTCATGTTATATTTATAACTTTTGTTACAAGAGATATTATTTATGCCACTTACCTAACAACAACGTCATTGGCCTGTATCATATCATCAAGGTCATCATAGCTCTGATTGATGTCCAGGAGAGACAAGTGTGCTTTAGGGAACTTCTCTCCCACTGCGTCCAGCTCTTCCTGAAACTGGGATGCTGTTAAACAAAGATAACAGACTAGTTACCATAACCTTTGTTAAGGATCATACCCATGTACATTTGGTTGAATTTATGACTGCACTCCCCAAAGATTGCTGGTGGTAATTTCATATACATTATAGGATTACACAAATGGGAATGAAAAATAATCTATCATCCAATCCAAATTCATGTACCCAAAAAAACATGTGAAGACAACACATTATATTAAACACGTAAAACTATTCAGTTTGGCCATGGAAATATCAATCACACTACGCATTTTGACCTAAATATGGTATGTTTTGCAACTAATGGAATATGCAGTTTACTTAAATACAGCATTACAACACTGGTTTAAAATTACATGTACAATTAGATTTTGCCTTTGGTGAACTTTATTATAGTTATACATGTCCTTATTATAAATTGCAAAGCATGACATGGTTAATGGTCACAGAGGCACATGTAGCAATTGATTGCCTGTTCCAGACCTACCCACGGTAACCTGTGTTTTTTCATCTCTACTCAGGTATTCTACAGCAGGTGATGACACATAACCAGCACCAAGTATTAACACCTTCTTTGTGGATGCCTCCGCAGAAAGAGGTGCTTTGTGCTGAGATCTGTATGACATAAATTCATAGTAATATGCTTATGTATTTTATATGGCGGTGGGTTGGTGGGGGGGACGGGGTGTGGAGGTGGTAGTGGTAGCCTTTTTGGCTGAGGGGGTTAGCACGCCAGCATGGCACAATAACTCAGGTGCCTCTCACCAATGGAGTCAATGTGAGTTTAAGTCCAGTTCATTCTGGCTTCCTCTCCGGCTGTATGTGGGAGGGTATTCCAGCAACCTGCCGATGGTCATGGGTTTCCTCTGAACTCTGACCAGTTTCCTCCCATCATAATGCTGGCCGCTGTTGTATATATTCTTGATATTCTTGAGTAAGGCATAAGGCACCAATCAAATAATAAATAAATAATATTAAATTTTATGCAGACTAACTGTGATGATGAAAACATGTGATCTTAAAATAAATGTAATTATGTACCCCCCAAATATGTACCCTCTGCCCACCCACCCCCAAAAAATACCAGGGATAGGTACATTTTCCAAATTTTTATTAGTTGAACAAATCAGAAAATACGATTCTAAAAAACCAACACTTCATGCAAATGTTTGTAATAATAAAAAGTATTTCACTACATATGGACTGGAATTTTTAAGGTACACATACTGTTCATACAAGGTATGATAAAGTCAACATGAAATTTTACATACCGCCTATTGTTCCGCATCTCTTTGATATATTCAAAATTTGGTGTCAATGATCCATTTGAGGTTATCACAGCCTGCATAAATTAGCAACAAAAAATAACAACAAATCAAAATATGCATGTATGAGATGACATGTGTTTTACTCTACTGATTTAACTTAAATTTAATACTGCAGATGGTCCTGGGTACCCCAAGCCCAGTTTCCGCCAAACATAATGTTGGCTGCCATTATATAACTAAAATAGTCTTGACTGTGGCGTAACACCGATCAAATAAAATGAATAAATATTTAATAAAGCAAAATAAAAACCAAAAATAATTTGGACTTAAAGGGACATGCATAAATTTGTATTATGCAAGTTTTAAGTTCATATTAAACTCTTCATTATATATAAAATACATCAAAGATTTCAGTGAATATACAATAAATACTGACTTAACCCAACTATAGGAATTTTATCTAGTGAAGAATAGAACTCACATTTTTCACAACAGGTGAAGAATTGTATTCTTCAAAAGGTTTTGTAGCATCTGAATTGATCTTAAAAAACAAAACAAAAAAACAAAAAATAACATATTTAACACAAGATTCCCATTCAGACTGAATGAATGATGGATGTTTATGATTGCCATATTGTGGACAGAACATTTAAAACCAGGAAACAAATATGGTTATCTATACTCAAAAGCAAAAATTAGGAAATGACCAAAAGCCTAACCTGCAATAGCTGTAATATGACCATCCTCTTATCATGATGAGGGTGTAAAATGTTCAATTCAGAGATTGTACATTCCTTGCTAAATATATACATCTTCGCCATGAAATCAATAAATATTTTCAAATTTAATCTGATGGACCATAAATTAAACCGAAAACAAAATTTTATCAAAATTTGACAATATTCAAAGTAGTTATAAACCTTATACATCTACGGAAATAAGGCTAGTTTTTCAAACTTGACCTGTGGGCTTGCATGTTTCATGATTCTCCTCCAGGTGGTTATAAGATATAACCCATTGGCACAACCTAACAAAAAACGTTCTATACCCCACACAAAGGACTAATTATTCTTCATATTAGTTTGACTGGCGAGGACATCCAAATATAACAGGAGTCATGAAGTTCACAATCAACACATTTTTACCATGTCAAAAACATATGGCAGCAAAAGCCCTCCAAAGAAATCTGTAGCCTCCCTTGGGATTTGTGCAGGCATGTTGTCAATAGAGCAGATCAAGACACCACTGCCTGCAAAACTAGAAAAAAAAAATCCCAAAACAATCAGCTTCTTCCTTACTGACCTACATGCATCAATAGATAAAGACCTCAAGCATGTCAATTTATTTCGCAAATAAGGCTAATACTTAAGCAGCAAATGTATGAGCATGTAATTCCCATAACAAGCTAGCAGTCATGAATACATATCACATTTGGTCTGTTTTTTTAGAATACCTCATTTGCTCATTACCATAATTTGCTACAATTTATGGATAAATTAATTTAACACATTTATTTATTTCTTTCATTAATGTTAACTTTTGAACTCTAGAATATTTCAAATTTGCTAAGCCCATGGAGTGAGTGGAGTAATCAGGGGACAAGTTGCTAGAAACCATTGCCATTTGCCATGTACATGAGAAACCTACTCTAAGCTGCAGATGAAAAAGAGCTAGATCCAAATGTTCAACCAGCCAAAGGTCACGGGTTAAAGAAACTTTCTCAAGAAGTCATTAATGCTTCAATCAGTTAGCTTTCAAACATTTAGCAAATAATAACCAAATGACATGGAATTGCAATGGATTGGTTTCAAATGTATTAAAACACAACCAGAACCTGACAAAAAACATCTTAGGTCACGATGATTTAGGTCACCTTTTTTTATTTAAATGCAATACTCAAGAACATCAATGCAAGAACTACATTCATTTGATTCAGTAGATTCATGATTGTGACTTCATTGGTCAAAAGGGCAAAAAAAAAACTTCAGCTCAATGCCTACTGACAAGGCACATTGGAATATCCCCCTCATGCTATTCTATTCTACGTGTGCAAACCCTAAGCCCAATACATGCACAGCTCCTAACAATTTGCTTAACAAGGATTCCAATACATACATGTAATACATTAAGTCAGGACTTCAGCAATTTACTCTACTTTATATGTACACACTGAATCAATGAAGGAATATCCGCTTCATGCTATTCTGCTCTATATGTGTGCAAACTCTGAGCTCAGTATATGCAGCACTTTTTGAGATAACACCCTAACACTTTCTTTAACACTGATTCTTATACACAGTACACTAAGTCAGAAATTCAGTCATTTACAGTACTTAATATGTACTCAAGGAAGCAATACATTACGCCTCCTCCACCCCGTGCTATTCTGCTCTACATGAATGCAAACCCTGAACAAACCCTGAGCTCAATACATGGAGTACTTTTTTAAGATTCCATTCCTAACATTTTGTTGTTACTTTCTCAATTATTGGATGCTCAGGGGACAACATAAGCTACCCCTGTACTTTATACAGACGAGCTAAAAATCTCAATAAAGCATGAAGAATCAAAATTTGTTGTATTTCATCAAGCTTGGCTTGTAAAAATAAACTTTCAGAAGCACAAAAAGGCCTTAAAGTTATACTGAATTTTTTATGATAAGAGTTAATCAATCTTTACAAAAACACTTGTAAACTTATTATTCTTTACAAAGAACTTTTAAATGTATCAATCAGAATCAAGCAAAATGTGCAAAAAGTTAAGCTTAAGGTGAAACCTCATAGCCTAAACAGTAGAAAATGTTTAGGATCACAGTCATGAAAGTGTAGCCTTTACCTTTCTGTGTTCATATTCCTGTCTGCATCATACAGGCAGAAGGGAGAGTCAATGGTTGTGCATTCCTTCATAAATTCAATAGATCCTCCTGGGTCAGCAGATATATCACAGATAGCCAATAGGCGGTGGGGCAACTTGGGGCAACCAAGGCTGGATGGGATCCAGGGCGTTTCTTGTGGACTGAGAAGCAATTTTGCGTCAGGAATGGACAAGATGTGAGGCGAATTTGGGGCATAATAAATTCCATTCACAATGCAGGAGGCGTAGGGAGCAATCTAAAAGGCAACACATACAACACATGTATATAAGATCAGACCTACATGTATATAATTGGAGAACATCATACCTCTTCATTTAAAACATCAAAATCAAGAATAAAGAAATTAACTGTCAATTAAGTCTTAAATCCAGAATGTTCTATACCCTGAACTGAAAGCAAGCATATATTTAATTAAAAAGGTCTTACCTGTTTGCTGAAAGTAGAAACAAATCTCTCAGGGTGTTGTTCAAACTCTTCAGCATTGAATTTCTGTCCGTCTTTTCGCACATAGTGATCCTCTCGGCTCACAACACATGCGTATATTTTGTTTGTTGCTGTGGATGAAGGCATACATTTATGCAAAATGTTACTAAAGAAGAGCTTTCTACACTCTTAATAATTAAGATATGTAATAAAATAGGCATGTGGCAGTGAATGAAGCCATTATTTATTAATAATATACCAGATATGGGTTATATACAGGCAATCTAGTTACCATAGCAACCAGCCAAAGGCCCTACATATCCTCACCTCTGTAAAAGATTTAAATATATATAGGTGCATGACCTTACCTCCTTGTCTGGCCACCTTTGGCAGATGCTCTGGCTCTACATATTCATAAGGGAGCTCCTGAAACACTTCTTGTGCACCCTGCAAACATCAGGCAATAGAAGACCATTTGATGATCTCAAATGAAGACCATACATGTAAGGCCTTTACTTCAGATAAATGTTAATTGTACAGAATAATGACAAGACTACCATGATCAAATATATATACAATGTTTGCCATCAATGAGAAACATTTCCTCCTCAACAAGTCACAAGTTTTTTAATAACACACCATTCTCTGCTGTTATGCTACAGTGCTTATCAACTATTTGTACGTCTTTGCTTTATAAGCACAAGTATTGCACAGAAAAATATTCCACAGACTAATTGAACGGTGATGTATAACAGAAAAGAGCAGATTGTTTGAACCCATTGCTGTAATGTGAACCACATGCAGTACTCTAATGTTGTATCCCAGGTCATAAATAGTTATCACGTGACATAATGCTCATTCCGTATGAATTACCTGTGAGACATTCCCAGTGCCTGTAAACACAAAAGTGATAGGGCCAATGGACTTGGGCATCATACCCAGACAAATTTCATAACCTGCATCCCTTATTGCTCGCCTTGCCATTTCACTGTTTCTATAGTTGTGACTTGGGCCAATATGCTGTAAAAAGTTAAAAAAGTGAATCATGATTATCAAAGATTTCAGTAATGTGAAAGTAAACAAAAGCTTCAAAAGCAAGGCCAAGATATCCAAAGAAAATATTTTGTGGTAATAAGTATAATTTTTGCCAGTTTATATATATACACGTTCTAAAATGTATGCATAACAATAAGTTATGCATACATAAGAATAACAACTATAGGGGATAGAACAGTGGAGGAGGGGATTTTTCCTATGCGTAGGTTCTGCATCTGTTTCTTTGTTATGGTGAATCCAGTTCGCCTGATAAATCCGGTGTAAATATACTCAGCATCAACCTGCACTGTCATTACAAGATATAACCCAACAATGAAAAATAATTTCTTATGTTTTCTTAATTTCTATATTAACAGCCTAAACACTTTGATAAATTCAAACCCATTAACAAACAGTTCAGTACCATGAAGGGTGTGTGATGGCCAAGGGCCAGAAGTCTCAGGCCCATTCCATGAAGAATGTTGATCATGCCCGCAACACCTGCGTATTTCCCAAAAGCCACTACCCTCTGTCCTTCAGCGTCACACATTTTTTCATAGTCAATGAGCCGGATATTCTAGGGAAAATGGATAGAGCACTTGTTAAATCCCCAGTATGACATGCTGTAATGTAACGACAGCTTTCTACTTTTCTATTTGTAAAAATAATGTTTTGACTGATCAACAGAACTTCACATGACAAGAATATTCTGAACACAATTCTGAATTTTTCAAATATGAAAGTCTAAATTTCTTTACTATCCAAAGTGTTACCTCAAACATGTAGCATCTGAATAACATCTGTAGAATATTTTTTCAATTTCATTGTTGTGTAGAGCGGTTCTCCAACCTGAACAGAGGTAGTCCTAGCTATGGGCTACATTATATCATGTGTATTTCATAGCCACTACGATATCATAGTACAGGCAAAAGCTTGCTAACCATATTTGTACTATGACTTTCGCCAGGACAAGTTCAGGTTGTCTATAAGACAAAAAAATTTTCACTTTATCTGCAGAATAGGAAGCTCACACAATAAAACTTCTAATGTTCTTACTTTGAACAATTTCTTATGACTCTGGCTCTTTGCTGCAGACATTGAAAACGCTGCTTCTTACCTTCTGTAGAATAGCATCAAGCAGAGGCATATTCGCCTCTTGAGCTTTGATTGTGTGAGAGAAGAATGCATAAGTTCTGTTTGGCATCAAAACGTCAATGGGCACCTGCTTAACGCCAACCACAAAGGACGCCTCACTGATATCTTCCTGGATAATTGCCCCATGGTTTGCATACTCCTACAGAAAAGACAATTCAAACACATAAAAACTTAATCGCTGCATGAGATAACAACAGAGATAATCTTGTTTTACCTGGATTCACATCAGATGTAAAGGTACATGTTAAAATAAGCTCTAACCTATATTACTTTCAATAAATTATATTCTTTCATGTAGAAACATATGTACTAGTACAACATAATGATCTACAGGATATCATGTTTTCAACCATTCTTGAATAAAACAATATCATAGGAAACTTCAGGTCACATATGAATACAATTTTTTTCAGACTGACAAAAACAGGTTTTGTCATAAACTCTGCAGAATTAATCTGCATGAATATGTAGATACTGGATAACTAAAACATACAATTGTCTATAGTCAGTGTTAATAATCAGTTGTTGAAGTTAATAATTGATTGTTCGAGGTTAATAATCAGCTGTTCAAGTTTTAATAATCAGTCGTTCGAAAGTTAATAATCAGTTGTTCGAGGTTAATAATCAGTTGTGCGAAAGTTAATAATCAGTTATTTGAGAATTATTAACAGTTGCTTGAGGTCAATAATCAGTTATTCAGTGTTAATGATCAGGTGTCTGAGGCTAATAATCAGTTGTTCATGGTTAATATGTTTACTTTCTTGTACAGTTTCTCTTACTTGCATGGGATAAGCCCTTCGATTTGATGGTTGAACAATAACTTTAACGCCTTTCTTGACCAGATATCTGACATGGTGGGGCGCTAAAGGAGCTCTTCTCTCCCAGACATTAACATCTTCTCGCCGTATCGCCATGACTCTGCGCCCATCGGCAGACAACTGCTGCATCTCTCGCTGAAAAGTCCCATATTGATTGTGAAGTTGTTTGGACAGTAGTGTTGTACCACTCTTCCACATTCTTCAGCACTCTTCACTCATGCAAAGGTGAACTTCTGAACATCCAGTGAAGTCCACAACTGCTAAATACAAAAGAAAGAACAAACAAACATAAGAACTAAAAAAAAAAATATCTACTTTAGAGAATTATAAGAGGTAAATATAGGTCATAAGCTAAGTGAATCTTACGTCTTTTCTAGTTCGGTATCATCCTACCGTCCAAGCAAGCCTCAAAACACTACATGATCAATGGTACTCTCACAATCTGAATAAGCCAGCAAGGACGAGTTGACATTCCTGGACACTTGTATAATATTACTGTTACCTTCCCAATTTAGCATATGACAATGAAATTGCAACAACAAAATGAAAACTGTCACAGATTTTAAAATGTAAGGTTTAATGGACAATAGTAGCACTGAGTTAGTTCTAAGACTTACCAAGTACTCATATATCTTACCAGATTCTCCTTGTATTATTATGCAGTGCACTCTTCAGTCTTAGGATAACTGTATCTTCTTTATGTGGGCTTGCTTTGACTGAAAACCTGCAATATAAAATTGTCGTTTGTTTCTTGTTTAACGCCATATTCCATAATTGTTCACCTCTACAATGGTAGTCAGTTGATACGTAGTGGGAAACTGGCGAGCTTGAGGTGCACAACTGACATTTGACAAATTTCAAATGAACTTTCCCTCATGTGACACACAGATGGCACACCATATTCACTGATGGAGGGCAAGTGTCGTCAACCAATGTCCAAGGCCCAACAATGCTGTGATACCAAAGTAATCGACAAATTTGAGCTTGTAACTTCAACTAGTGATATAGTCTTGTGGTAATTGAAAGGAAATCACCTATAACCACTCGACCAAGACCTGCTCCCCTGAAACTGAACGTGACCATTATCTGAACAGAACCAATTTACATCACAACATCAGGAGATATTCAGAGGCAAAAAAAAAATTCAACCTCAAAAAAAAAAAAAATTATGCAGAGCAGAGCTTTCATTTAAAATGCAAAGATTAAATGTCACTGCATGGTTGAATTTGAACCACTCTCCACTTAGACATGGTTCATGCAAATCTATTTTATACCATTCTAACAATACAGAACATAGGCCTTTGCCAGGTTTTCCTGTGGTATTAGTTTTCATTTTTCCTTTACTCACACATCAATGTTTAATTAGAGTAACAGTCATTTAAACATATGCATGTCTGTGTTCTAAGATCAAGCAATTTAGTCATAATTCTGAAAAATCAAATAGATGATGTAAAACACATGTAGATATATGTAAAATACTTATGAGTTTGTTGGTTCCTGCAAATCCATTAACAGAGTTTTCTGCAGAGCTCTCATTCCCCTTAGCCCCAATACAACAATTCTGACCTCCATTTGATGTGGTGCATGACGAGATTTTGGCTTACTTCTACTGCACTAAGGAGTTCAAAATGACACAGGCTGACAGCTTTGGCCAACTTATTCAGCAAGCTTGGCAAGCTGAGACACACATACATGTAGCTGTCTAGACGTAAGTTCTTCACATAGAAGCACATCTACATGCTTTTTTTTTTTTTTAAATGGCTTCTTCTGTTAAATGGTTAACACGATGTCATCGATATGACTATTACATGATAACAAAGAGCAGCTAGGTAAAAGTGGAACACTGTACAAGGCTTTTCGTAAGTGCTGGCATTGTTTTTCAACCAACCAGTCAGCATTCTTGAAGTTATCTTAGAACTGGCTAGTAGAATTAAATTGAATATTTTTTCCACCAGCATTTTTGTCAGCATTCTTGAAGCCATCTTAGAATTGGGTAGTACAATTAAATTGAATATTTTTTCCACCAGCATTTTTGTCAGCATTCTTGAAGCCATCTTAGAATTGGGTAGTACAACTAAATTGAATACTTTTTCCGCCAGCATTTTTGTCAGCATTCTTGAAGCCATCTTAGAATTGGGTAGTACAACTAAATTGAATACTTTTTTACCGGCAT
This sequence comes from Liolophura sinensis, assembly GCF_032854445.1. Taxonomy (NCBI): domain Eukaryota; kingdom Metazoa; phylum Mollusca; class Polyplacophora; order Chitonida; family Chitonidae; genus Liolophura; species Liolophura sinensis. Next base: position 49,392,535 of record NC_088301.1, on the reverse strand, counting down.
AATAACAGTTACTACGCAACAAGACAATAATAAACCCTGTACAATCATTCATGATGTTTCACATAACTTGTCACATACAGATTAAATTCCTAGTAAGTATTTATTTATTTCATTGGTGTTTTTACGCCGTACTCCAGAATATTTCACTTATACGACAGCAGCCAGCTTTATGGTGAAAGGAAACCGGGCAGAGCCCGGGGGAAACCCACGACCATCCGCAGGTTGCTAGCAGACTTTCCCACGTACGGCCGGAGAGGAAAATTCCTAGTTAGACAGCTCAACAAATTTGCACGAATCACATATACATCATACATTTTTCACTTATTTATTATGTTGGATTTTTACGCTTCACTCAAGAATTATCATCCAGCTGTACCTCTCACTTCAACATGCTAACAACATGTACATGTGCTTTTTGTTTCTAACTTGCAACATACACTGTAAATGTATGCCAGTTCAATACATGGTATTAGATAACCACATTCCAAACATGTCGAAACATCAACTTCAACTTCATTCTCACTCTCTACCTCATGGCAAGTACTTGTACACCGAGTTTGTGTACATGTAACATGTATATAAATATAGTCAGGTTTGGAGAGCGATAGCAAAAACATTACTGCAATAACTGTGACACAAATGCTTGTTGCATAAGAACACAATTAAATAACATTGGCAATAATGATGATACAAGACATGTACTTTATGCCTCAATGGCCTTGTGGTTAGCGTGTTACATATAGCACAATGATCCAGGAGAGTTCAAGTCCAGCTCATGCTGACTTCCTCTCCAGGGACTGCCAGCACTGTGCGGATACTCATGGCTTTCACTGGGATCTGACCGTTTTCCACCCAACACAACAGAACACTGACTGCTGTCATATAAGACAAATATTCTTGGATTCTGGTACGGCATAACACTCTAATCAAATACATAGATCAAATAAACATAGCTCAAGCTTTCTGCTTGGAAGCCTAAAATATGCTGATTCTATCACAATAGAATCTTTCTCCTTGAAGTTAGCGCTGCTTGCCTGATTTTGTTGCATGTCCATTTTTGCAGTAATTGGTATGGTACTCCCCTTTCAACTCTGAATTTGTTGCTCATTAACAGCTCAAGAAAAACCCAATTTTCCTTCCTTGTTGTTTAACATTTATCGTCTCTAGAATGTGAAAATATTTAAAATGGTCCTATTTCTCCAAGTGCAACTTCAATTTACTGTTTCTTATTTCTGAATATTAATATTTCATTTCTATACTAATTGAATCTACGGGGGCCTATCCAATCAGTGTTTTCCTGACCAGGATATGGGCACTCCTCTGCTTTGCAGGGAAGATAATAATTTCCATGCATATCCAAAACAAAGATTATTTTTTTTTCTCGGTACATGTAGGTCTACATTTACCTGTATCACTGATTTGTGTTTATTTGTGTTAAACTGTTATAAAGTCTTGTGTCCTTGCAATATATCACGGAGAAATTAAAATTTTCAGATATGCATGTATCTAGTACTCATTATACTGGATACCAGCACCATGGTAATTGTTACATCGTTTACTTTAACTATTATTTTTGAAACCTTAGGAAATGAATCCAACCCCTATATTTTTCATGTTTACAGTACAAATGTAGCACAGGATTAAATTGAGAAACATGTTTTCCACGAGACAGAAAACAGAGATACATGAACCACCTGTTCTAATTTCACTAGATTGAATATATAATGGTTTGTTTATGATAAATGTAACAGGATACACTAGATATGTACATCTATCCCATAAACAGGATGTGTCTTCAACTACAATAAATCCCTGTTAATGCTATACCAACAAATGACTAAACAAACCCAGCAACTTCATATGTATTGTCCAGATTTAAAGAAAAATAATTATTACTTATTTTTTTTTACATAGGCATGTCTTTCTATTAATTAACTCCCAACTCTACAAGTAACAGTAACTGTCAAATATAAAAGCTTGCTGGGATGTTACAGTCTGTGGAAATGGTGTTATTTTAAAGAACTGCCTATACATATACCTAGTGGACTGAATGTCTAGCCGACTCAAAACCAACAAATAATACTGTAATTCTTCAACTTTTTTGCATGTTTGCAAGGGGTTATTCAAGCATATTCTGAAGGTATCATTTTGTGTGCAGTGATAAAATTATACTTTTGTGAAGCCCTGGAACAGGCCTATCCAACCAATGTAGTTTTGCCTTCAAAATCAAATTAAAAGTCTGCATAAATTACACTAAAATTTGCTCTTTCATATGCAGAAAGGTTGAGGAATTAGGGTACCCTTCACTTCCACTCCTTACAATTATTATATTTCACCTAAAGTTTGGCCTGTAAAAATGCACTATCAGAAGCACATAAAGATCTTCTCATGTTACCTTGGATGCCAACATTAAAGTTTATCTGGTCAGAAATTAAAATCACTCTTAGGTGATCTTATAAGATGGATGAATCAAGCAAACATGTCACTTGAAAAAAATCTAAATTTTAGGTGAAATACTGAATTCTTGTATGGAAGAATATTCACTTCTGTGATGCTGGCCAGCATTCTAAACCAGTCATAGCCCGGAGGAAACCAGAGCCCAGAGGCCACCCACGACCATTCGCAGGTTGCTAAGAGACCTTCCCATGTAGGAGGCTCGACTTATATATACTTAACCTATAAACACAGGTTAAATAAGCTACACTTAAAATAAGCAGAGGCTATTCCAAATTGCAAATGAATGAAAATTGTATATAGTGCAAATAATGTTGTCCCCTTTTCCATTCATTTTAATATATACGTCAACTGATTAATAAAACGACTTTTGTAAGATATTATGGAGGGGTGATGGAACGTCATAACCTCACTAAGAAGACTGAAGTAGCAAAAGAATTGATCTATCCCAGGCCAGTGAGAATGACAGATAACCAGACATGTAATTCAAGGAATTTCTGGTGACTGAAATTATTTTAGGAAGCCTGGTTAAGCTGCATATTATTTTTCTTTTCTTTTTCAATTTATCATCGTTTTTAAACTTGATGTTTGCATAATGTGGCTGTTCTTCAGCAGGACAGTGTATCAGACTCTGCACCAGATTTGAGGAACACAGTTTGAACAGAAGACTTTACATGTTAGTTTATACTATTACGCACAAACTCCAAAAGCCTGAACAATTGTTTGTTGACATTTTCCCCAGATCAAATAAATTAGTAATTTCAACTTGAACTATATGAATAGCATAAAATAATAATCAGTGTACACAGAACATACATGTACTGTCTTGTAGTTTTCGGAAGAGATGCCTTTCACTTAAGAATTTATATGATCACTCTTAGATTATCTATAATATTTCAACTTCAACTGACAAAATTCACTCATTTAGGACCTGAACATAAAAACTTAGAAGATGGAATACCAAAGCTGTCAAACCATTCTGATCAATTCATGCAAACGTCAAAAATTTCAGTCATAGGTATTTCTGACTTACCACTATTAACCATGGGTCATGCATCTCAAGAACAACTTCCTACGGAGGTGGTTTAAGCATCTTATGGGCGTCTTAGTTCATCTCATCCACTTTTGTCACACACAATAACAAAAGTAAAAGGGATATGCTCTCACTTCTTGAAACAGCAAGTTCTCGGAATTACAGGTACATATATGTTCATGTACAAGATCATAGATTCCAGGGAAATATGATTGGGTGCAGGGTAGGGAAGTTGGGCAGTGTGTGTGTGTGGGGGGGGTGGGGGGGTGGGGGTGGGGGGGAGGAGAGGGGCTATCTGGGGCTTTCCACGCATCTGCAAAACAGGTCTAGGAAATTGGTAGTGGCTCAAATCAGACGACCATAAAAGGAGAGGGCTACACTGAAATGCACCCCATATGGATACCATATCAAGCATATAAAAAAGAAAGAAAGAAAAAAAAAGAACACTATAGTTGAAATGTCTTCTGAGTAACCACATCATATAATAATGTCTTAGTTCATCTCATCCACAGGCTCCAGGGAAATATGATTGGGTGCAGCAGTTGCAGGGTAGGGAAGTTTGGCAGTGTGTGTGTGTGTGTGGGGGGGGGCTATCTGGGGCTCTCCACGCATCTGCAAAACAGGTCTAGGAAATTGGTAATGGCTCGGACGACCATAAAAGGAGAGGGCTACACTGAAATGCACCCCATATGGATACCATATCAAGCATATAAAAAAGAAAAAAAAAAAAAAAAAGAACACTATAGTTGAAATGTCTTCTGAGTAACCACATCATATAATAATGTCTTAGTTCATCTCATCCACTTTTGTCATACACAATAACAAAAGTAAAAGCGATATGCTCTCACTTCTTGAAACAGCAAGTTCTCGGAATTACAGGTACATATATGTTCATGTACAAGGTCATAGACTTCAGGGAAATATGATCGGGTGCAGCAGTTGCAGGGTAGGGAAGTTTGGCAGTGTGTGTGTGTGTGGGGGGGGGGGGGGGGGGGACGGGCTATCTGGGGCTTTCCACGCATCTGCAAAACAGGTCTAGGAAATTGGTAGTGGCTCAAATCGGACGACCATAAAAGGAGAGGGCTACACTGAAATGCACCCCATACCATATTAAGAATTTGAAAAAAAAATACTATGGTTGAAATGTCTTCTGAGTAACCACATCATATAATTATGTAACAGTGTTAAACAACTTCACACCAACTGTATTTAGAAAATATTTAGAACATTCGTTTCAGCAGGTATTGGACTCATACTTTTTTCATACAAAATGATGGTAGTGTCTCGATAACCGGCATTATACACGTTCCCGGTGTTACTGGGATACTGGTTAAACCGGTTTCTCTTAAGCTGGTTAAATTCTACGAAGATCTTCATCAATTTAAATAGATTGGCTAGAGCGTCTCATACCCTATTCTATAACCATGATAACTGATTCGAGGTCTGTTCTCATGTTGCTTCTGTTTAAAATACTTTACCAATTATGAAACACCATGAGAAATATCTTTGATTTGAATGGTTAGAGGTCGAACTTGTGCTCTTCGAGTTACAAATGTTGCTAAATCAGCACGCTTCAAACGTTGTTAAAATAAGTTCATCTTAAATCATGTTAAACGCTTTAATTAGACAACTAAGGGCATAGCATTGATCACATCAGTGTGTCTTTCTAATCCACATTTTTACTGTTTCATTTGCATGGTCCAGGAATTAAGGCGTAGCTCCTCAAACTAGCATTTGTTCTGGGCATACCAACAGCACGTGCGCGAACAAGTGTCATCTGGTCAGCTTAGGCGGACTTGTCTCGGAAGGATGTGCAAAGCTCTCCAAACAGTGAATAGTTCGACAAGTAAAATCTCCAGATATAAAGCAAAATTGCTCATCCCTTCGACTGTGGTCTCTTTTCACACTGATATTCTCTTAGCTCGACACCGTCGAGAGAGACACAATGCGGGCCATTTAGACAGCAAGCTGTAATACTTATTCGTCCTGGTTGAAACTAAATGGCAAATCAAAGTATTAGTTTAACTGGATGTTCGCTTCTAAGCTCTTATTTGGGACTACATTTTCTGCAAACTTATTTAATCTCAGGATCAGGGTATCTTTGAGAAAAGTTAGTGTTTTATGATTGAGGGATAACAAGTTGTCCTACCTTTGGGCTCATATGCTATTCAGTCACAAACCATCTCTTTGATGGAAAGAAGCCTAAAATTAAATCATCTGACATGTGACAAGTGCGTGAATGTGCGGAGATGTGTCTTCGGGAGGATCAAAAATTGTGTAAATGTATTTAAAATAGCCATTGGGTTTAAGGTCACTAAAGGAGGTTTAAATTGGAAAAATGTGTGGAATCTGAAATAAAAAATTTTTACCACTTGTGAAAACAATATGGTTAGCCTTACTTTCTTGTAGCTTGTGTTGCAGGTATACTGAGATGCTACTGAACAAGCTAAAATGCATAAAACATGTACATGCATTTTTTATTGCAAAATCAAAGTACAAGCTCTGTGTAAGTAATAAAAGTATACTAAAATGCCTGTTAGTTTCACAACTTTCTATGTGAAACTTTAACAGAAGTATCATACATATGTAAATTTGGTACAACGCCACCAAAACCTTGGCTGTAGAGGATCCATTTATGCAAAACTTCAGCTTGTGTCATTGTGCTTTACATCTATGCATGTGCATGCATGATTCAATGACTGAACATCCTGCTTATGACAATGTGCATTACATACATATATGCAAAACCACCTGATGTCAATGCAGTACGTTCACGACACCACCTTTAACATTAACACAACACTGATTCTGATACATGAAAATCAGAAAGACATTGAATTTTGTAATTTACAGGAAATTAATAGACATCCAGGTGATATAACACCTCCCCGCATGACTTTGAGTTGTATACAAAATATATATGCAAAAACCCTGAGTTGAATTGTATTTATCTTTTTATATGTTTTTCTTTCTAAGGATATGACGTTACCCATCTTTATACTGGTGAGGCAAAGAGCATCCCAAACAAGTATTACATGTACATGCAAAAGCAAAATAGGTGGCCAAAATATGTAAATAACATGCACATGTAGTACAAAACTTAATGTAGTGTGCTGCAGTGCAATAATAGAAGTGTTTAGTACAAAGCTACATTTTAACTATACATTTGTGCTAAGAATATTAATATCAATACAGTAGTTTGGCACATACCCATCATTCCCATGTCCCAGGAAATCCTATCCTTCTGGAAGGAAGGAGAAAATCTTTACACTTGCTAAACAAAGTGGACATTTATTAGAATAACTATCAACTTTGCAGACTGGCCATTCCGTGCCAGTATTTGTTTGGCACTGACTGCTTAAGTTGAGAAGCCAAATATCTGCATGATCAATGTGCATACTGGAAGATGACCATGTACAACAGACATCTGCCATTCATACATGTTCACATTATAGGTACAACCTTTTTGTGATTGCATTACGCTTTACATGTATTTTAATTAAACTTCAAACAACATATCTCCAGTCTTATATTCTGAATTTAATGCATTCATTTTATCAAATTGTTCACTCAGGCTCTGCCCAAGCTTCTTTCACCCTTTTAATCTGAATATAAACACTGCTATGAACACTATAAAATACTGTTACTATACACGACCTAAAATTTCATCCACAAAAGTGCATTTTTCGAACCAAATAAATGTCACAAAATATTACTTTTGGAGCTGAAACTTACAATTTTCCAGTAGAATAGCATCCGATGTTTCAATTATTCAATATTCTGGGGTGTGACCCAAGACACCAATCCAATAAGTAAATAAATGAATGGATATGAAAAGTCAACTACCAATCTGTAGAGTCATGGTTCACTGCCTCAGAGAACCTGTCAACTATACACACGGTGCTTGGAAGTATTTTGTATGTGGCCAAGCTATAACCTATACATGTACTTAACAGGCCAAACTTGACACTCCACCTACATATAAAACGCCTTAACTATGTTACATGTAATTTAACATTTTCTAATTTGAATACTAATTTATTATGTATATTTTGTTTCATTTCAAAAGAAAATTTTTTTATACTCTCATTATAAAAGGATCTTCAGCTTTGAAAAAAATTTTTAGGAAAGTTTTAAAGTTTTTTTAGGAAAGTTTTAAAGATAGACAGCCAAACATTCCACTACACTCTTTTAGTATGTACACAGTTGCATGTCATGCAAAATTTTCGTCCACTGAAGGAGATAGTGGCCACAGATATGTTATCTCTAGTGGCCACAGATTTGTTATGCTGGGTGGCCGGTGTGTTATCCCTGATGGACACTGGAAGAGGTAGTGGCCACAGATGTGATACACATGGTGGCCACTGGAAGAGGTAGTTTGCACAGATGTGTTCCTGCAGTCGCTCCCCAGAAGAGATAAGTGGCACCACTGCCTTGGTTGAGTCTGACATTGGTGGAGTCAGTGGCATGGGTTGTAGGTCATGAGAGCTGGCTTGACATCCAGCACACTGGGATGCCACAAAGCATCCTCCAGTAACCACTGAATCAAAAGGAATGCACTCTTGCATATATCTCAAACATGATTAAAACTACTTATGCTTTCTCCCTTGATAAGCAAATTGGAATCTGTTGGAGCCTATAGGCTACATAGGTGATGTGACAATATATCGATCTTTACTGTTACAGATCAGTGGAAGATACATGTACCTTCAGAATTGACAAGTATCAAAAACAGGTGTCTTTAAAAGTATACTACATGGAGTATAGGGAAATATGTAAGAATACAAGAAAACTAATGACAGCGACTGCAAAATTTTCGTCCAGCTAATTACTATGGCCATTCAGAAAAAGATAGCACCTGCCTTATTACATGCACTAAGTAATACGTTCCAATCCACCACACAACACAGACATAATTTTACTGGGTCAGTGACCTTGACAGCCGACTACAGGGTCAGTCACCGTCCCAGGC